>NC_037668.1:158591493-158885424 GCF_003255815.1 Theropithecus gelada | reverse complement strand
TTTCTTTCTTCTTCCTTTTTTTTTTTTTTTCAGGGTCTTGGTGCTGTCATCCAGGTTGGAGTGCAGTGGCATGATCACGACTTACTGCAAACTCAAACTCCCAGGCTCAAGCAATCTTCCCACCTCAGCTGCTCAAGTAGCTGGGATTACAGGCGTGTGCCACCAAACCTAGCGTGTGCCACCAAACCTAGCGTGTACCACCAAACCTAGCTAATTTTTTATTTTTTCTTGTAGAGATGGGGTTTTGCCGCATTGCTCAGGCTGGTCTTGAACTCCTGAACTCAAGCGATCCACCTGCCTTGGCCTCCCAAAGTACTGGGACTACAGGCATGAGCCACTGTGCCTGGCCCCCTTAGGAAGCAATTTCTTGATGGTGATTTCCCATCTTTTTGCTGTGTAGGAAAGAGACTGAGCTCCATGGTAACATGTGAGACAGAAGAGACTCAAGGGACTAAGAACCTGTGCCTTAAAAGGAAGGTCTGTTTTGGAGATTTGCTGGAGGTTCCCCATTGGATGTGTCATTGAATGATGATTCATCCTGGCCAAAAATAAAAGCTTCTTGAGCTGAGTGACTCTAAGGTTGTGTGTGGTTTATACTTAGGCATGCATTACTTTTATGACATAAAAGTGACTTCAATCTGGTAAGATATATTTATAAACATAGAGGTCCTTTCATTTATTAGGAAATTCCAATTGTGCTAGGGAGTCTTTCCAAGAAACCTAGATCTATTCTCCTTTAAGTTTTAGGAAATCTAAGCAGGGCATGGTGTTGTTCCTGTAGTTCAAACACCTTGGGAGACCGAGACAGGTGGATCACTCAAGGCCAGGAGTTTGAGGCCAGCCTGGCCAACATGGTGAAACGCTGTCTCTACTAAAAATAGAAAAATTACCCAGGTGTGGTGGCATGCACCTGTAATCCCAGCTACTCAGGAGGCTGAGGTGTGGGAATTGCTTGAACCTGGGAGGCAGAGGTTGGAATGAACCACTACACTCCAGCCTGGGTGACAGAGTGAGACTCTGTCAAAGAAAAAGTTTTAAGAAATCTGGAATGATCATTTGTCCAGTATATGAAACTTTGAGAATATGACACATGTGGAAACTAGAATTTATCAGAAACTCCAGGATGCTCAAATATCTTCTCCCTCTCTTCTTCATTCACAAATGATTTGAACACTTATATTTTTCCTTCTACTGCTTTCTACTGATCTCCCTTCTACTGCCATGAGTCTGATGGGCTTCAGTACCATTATGGCTGACCAAATGTGACTTTTCAATTCTGTGACTTTTATATTTCCAATGACCTTTTCTTTGCCTCTACACAGCAATTTGCTCTAATGGTTACAGATTGGATTTTGTTATTCCTCAATAACAAACGTGGTAATAATAACACGTGAACCTTCAGTGAGTTGTAATCTTTGTGCTGGTCAAGGGTCTCACCTTGATGTTGATGGCTGCGATTAAGGTGGTGGTTGCTAAAGGCTGAGGTGGTTGTAGCAATTTCTTAAAATAAGACAGCAGTGAAATTTGCTGCATTGATTGACTCTTTCACAACAGATTTCTCTGTAGCATGCGATGCTGTTTGATAGCATTTTACCTACAGTGGAACGTCTTTCAAAAGCGGAGTCAGTTCTCTCAGGCCTGTCTGCTGCTTTACCAGTTATGTTTATGGAGTATTCTAAATGTTTTGTTGTCATTTCAACAATATTCACAGCACCTTCCCCAGGAGTAGATTCCCTCTTAGAAACCACTTTCCTTGCTCATTTATAAGAAGTAATTCTTCACCTGTTCAAGTTTGATCATGAGATTGCAGCAACTCAGTCACATTTTCAGTCTCCATTTCTAGTTCTCTTGCTATTTCCACCACATCTGCAGTGATTTCCTCCACTGAAGTCTTGAACTCCTCAAAGTCATTCTTGAGAGTTGAAATTAACTTCTTCCAAACTTCTGCTAAAGTTGATATTTTGACCTTCTCCCATGAATCACCAGTGTTCTTAATGGCATCTAGAATGGTGAATTTTTTCCAGAACGGTTTCAGTTTACCTTTCCCAAACCCATCAAAGGAATCATTATGGCAGCTATAGCCTTACACAATGCATTTCTTAAATAATAAGACTTGAAAGCCAAAATGACCACCTGATCCAGGGGCTGCAGAGTGGATGTTGTGTTAGCAGGCAGGGAAACGAGATTCACCTTTTTGTAAATCTGCATCAGAGCTCTTGGGTGACCAGGAGCATTGTCAATGACGAGTCATATTTTGAAAAACATCTTTCTTCTGAGCAGTAGATCTCAACAGTGGGCTTAAAATATTAAGTAAACCATGCCGTAAAGATATGTGTTGTCATCCTGGCTTTATTGTTCCATGGATAGAGCACAGGCAGAGTCGAATTCGTATAATTATTAAGGGTCCTAGGATTTTTAGAATGGTAAATGCCCTCGAGGTGGGCAGATCACGAGGTCAAGAGCTCAAGACCATCCTGGCCAACATGATGAAACCCCATCTCTACTAAAAATACAAAAATTAGCTGGGCATGGTCGTGCGTACCTGTAGTCCCAGCTACTCGAGAGGCTGAGGCAGGAGAATCACTTGAACCTGGGAGGCGGAGGTTGTAGTGAGCGAAGTTCATGCCACTGCACTCCAGTCTGGTGACAGAGCGAGACTCCGTCTCAAACAAACAAACAAAAAAGGACCTTGGCTTCAACTTAAAGTCACCAGCTGCATTAGCCCCTAACAAGACAGTAAGCCTGTCCTTAGAAACTTTGAAGTTAGGCATTGACTTTTTTCTAGCTATGAAAGCCCTAGATGACATTTTCTTCCAATATAAGAATGTTTTATCTACATTGAAAATCTATTCTCTAATGTAGCCACTTTTATCCATGATCTTAGCTAGATCTGGTTAACTTGCTGCAGCTTCTACGTTAGCACTTGCTGTTTCACCTTGTACTTTTACGTTAAGAAGATGGCTCTTTTTCTTTAAACCTCATGAACCAACTACACATAGCTTCCAACTTTTCTTCTGCAGCTTCTTCTAATCCAGAGCAAGGACCTTGAATTGAAGAGAGTGAGGGCCTTACTCTGGATTATGCTTTGACTTAAGGGAGTATTGTGGTGGGTTTGATCTATCCAGACCCCTCAAACTTTCTCTGTATCAGCAATAATGCTGTTTCACTGACTTATCATCTGTGTATTCAGTAGAGTAGCACTTTTAATTTCCTTCAGAAACTTTTCCTTCACATTTACAGCTTGGCTGTTTGGTACGAAAGCCCTAGCTTTTGGCCTGTCTCAGCTTTCAACCTGCCTTCCTCACTAAGCTTAACCATTTCTAGCTTTTAATTTAAAGTGAGAGATGTGTGAGTCTTCCTTCTCCTTGAACACTTAGGGACCATTGTAGGGTTATTAATTGGCCTAATTTCGGTGTTGTGACATCTCAAGTAATAGAGAGGTCCTAGGAGAAGGAGAGTGATGGAGGAGCAGGCAGTTGATGGAGCAGTCAGAGCACACACAACATAAATGAAATGTGAAATTACTTGTTAAACCCCATGGAGGGAAATGAACAATTCTCTTTTCCCCTAAAATAATGCTACTAAAGCAATTAGCCTTAGTCTAGACAAGACAGAAGATGTATAAGTGAAACATTAGAAGATCCTTAAGAGTGAATTGTAGTTGTTGGTGAAAAATAAGATTAATTTTATATTTGCTACCATAAAGCTTTTGTGTATCACTTATATCAATAAAGTTATTAAAAGGTTACAAAACCAAAAATAGATTCACTTTTTAAAATTTTGTTTTAATTTTAGATAAAATTGACTATTTAAATTGAGTGAAACTGCATGCGACATATGAACAAAAGTGACAGTTCAATACAACATAAGAAAATCAGAGCAAGGAAAATATTTGCCTGACTTTGAAGGCAAAAATTCATGCACAAATAATCCTCAAACTAATTTCAATGGAATCTGTTTTCTGCTCATTATAGAACAAGCCATAATCTTAACTGTAGAGAGATTTGAGCAAACTGGTAACTTTGAAATAATTTAAGATGTAGCGTATGGTTCCAGATATTGCTTTAAGAGATAAAAATTACAACATAAGTGATAGCAATTTATAGGATGAAATTAAAGCATTTTATATTTTGTGCAAGAAAAAAGAATACACACAACATTGATCAGTTAAGTTCTCAGTCTTATATGGACACAGTTTGTGGTGCCCCCAAACAACTACAATATTAGCATCAAAGATCACTGATCACAGGACACCACAACAGACTGAATAATCATGAAAACTTTGGAATATTCTTTTTTTTTTTTTTTTTTTGAGACGGAGTCTCGCTCTGTCGCCTGGGCTGGAGTGCAGTGGCCGGACCTCAGCTCACTGCAAGCTCCGCCTCCCGGGTTTGCGCCATTCTCCTGCCTCAGCCTCCCGAGTAGCTGGGACTACAGGCGCCTGCCACCTCACCTGGCTAGTTTTTTGTATTTTTTAGTAGAGACAGGGTTTCACCGTGTTAGCCAGGATGGTCTCGATCTCCCGACCTCATAATCCACCCATCTCGGCCTCCCAAAGTGCTGGGATTACAGGCTTGAGCCACCGCGCCCGGCCTGGAATATTCTGAGAATTACCAAAATGTGACGCAGAGACACAAACTGAGCACGTGCTGTTGGAAAAACAGTGTCGATAGACTTGCTTGTCATGGGTTGCCACAAACCTTCAATTTATGAAAAAACCCTGCATTATCTACAAAGCATAATAAAGTGAAGTGCAATAAAATGAGGTATGCTTGTACTCTCAACTCCTCCTTGTCTTTTTGTTATACTCACAGGGCAAAGCAATTCTGCCTTCTATGTGTTGCTCCCCAGGCTGCCAAAAGAATCCTGAGAAAAATGATACAGTCTGGCAGATCACTTTAATTCACGATCACCTACCTCAACTGGACTCAACATTGCCTGGGAATCTACTACATTTCTCTAGAGTCGTTTGTCTTCCGTATCTCTGCAAACATCATTTCAAATCTTTGTTTCTTTCCTCAAACCGCCCTGCATTCTCTCCTCCTTATTCATTCTCTTAAGAGTAAATATAAGTCATCTGATGAAATTAACCTCAACTTCCTGCCAACGATTCTTCAAACCAACCTACTTCTGTACCCACCGTCTCTACTTTCTTCCTGTTATTATTCAGAGGAGGTGCCCTCTTCATTTCAAAGATAGTTCTTTCCTCTGCCTGCATCCCACCCCGTCCTGCTTTCTGAGTAACCTGACTTCATCAGTTCTCCCATCTCACTCTTCTGTCTTCAACTTCTTCTTCTCCTCTCCTGGCCCAATGTCTTGAAATAGTTGTCAACGCTTGTCATCCTATTATTATTATTTGATAATTATTGCTCTCTCACCCAGGCTGGAGCGCAATGGCACGATCTTGGCTCACTGTAACCTCTGCCTCCCTGGTTCAAGCAATTCTCCCGCCTCAGCCTCCCGAGTAGCTGGGATTACAGGCGTGCATCACCACGCCTGACTAAACTTTGTATTTTTAGTAGAGATGGGGTTTCACCATGTTGACCAGGCTGGTCTTGAACTCCTGACCTCAAATGATCTGCCTGCCTTGGCCTCCCAAAGTGCTGGGATTGTAGGCATGAGCCACTGTGCTGGTATTGCAGGCGTCAGCAATTTTTTCACCTCTTATTTCATGTGCAACTGTCCATCTTCCATCCCTACCACTCTACATCCCTACAGCTGTACATCCCTACAGCTCTTTTGATAAAGTCAACAGCACCTTCATGTGCTCCATGCAGTAGGGGCTCTTTTGTCTTGATTTTACTTGACCTTTTGATAGCATTTGATCCAGCTGACCATTCTCTTTCTTGAAATGGTTTCTTTCCTTGTGCTCAGGGATGCCACTCTCTTCTGGTGTTTCTTTTTATTGCTCAGGCCACTCTTTAATGAGTTCCTTTGACAGTTTCTCCTGCTCTGGCTTATGAATATCTGAGTTCTTCGGAGCTTGATTCTGGGCTCTCTTGTCTTCCATTCTGCACTCTTTTCCCTTGGTAATCCTATCCACTCCCAAGATTTTACTCACCATCTTTGTATCAATGACCCCCACATAATGATCTGCAGACTCCATATTGATGTCCATCTGACCAAGTGTATATTTTCACTTGAAGTCTCAGAGGCACCTCCAACTCAGCAGGGCTAGTGTAGACCAGATCATCTTCCCCTTCAAACCTGCTGCTTCTCCGCCCAACTGCTCAGACCAGAGATGAGGGTTCATCTTGGCCGTCACCCACTCTCACCATTCTGACCTAAATAATTGCAGACTATTTGAAACCTTGCGCTCTTCTCAATTCCTGTTTATTACCACCTTAGTCCAGACCACAATTTCTTCCTGTCTGGACTGGAAGCAGATGGCTCCTAAATGGTCTCATACAGAAGGTATATATTCTCCTCTCTGCTTAGTAGCCTTCAATGGCTTCCCTTTGCTCTTAGAGTCTAAATTTTTGACCATAGTCTACCGTCCCTGAATGATCAGACCCATGCCCGCTTCTTCAAGCTCATCTTAAATCTCTCCCTGTCACGTATAATGTAACTTACTTTCTGTGATTCATCTTTTAGTGTCTCAAACAGTTTAAGTTTCTTCTTGCCTCAGGGCTCAGAACATGAGATGGGATGGAGAAGTCAGAGGGCTGTGAAGGGAGCCCAGGGTCCAGCTGGGTTGTGAATTGGTACAAATCTACCTTTGCTCCAGAGGTAAACCCCTTCTCCCCCATTCTTTGCTGTTCCAAGAGGTCTTTAAATCTGCAAAATGCTCTGCTTCTTACCACCTCTCTCTTCACTGGGCCAGTTCCTGCTCATCCTTCATGTCCAGTTGAATGTTACCATCTCATGAAAGCATCCCATAGCCCTGAGTCTAGGTTAGTTGCTTTCTTAAATCTCACACTTCTAATTAATAGAAATAATCACGATTATAATAAAATTATATAGTTAACTTTATAATATCTGTTTCCTCATCTAGCTATTAAATTCATATAGCTGGAGCCAGGATTGGTGGGAGGTTGAGGCAGGAGGATCACTTGCACCCAGGAGTTCGAATCCAGCCTGGGCAACATAGTAAGATCCCCATCTCTATTTTAAAAATTAAAAGAAATCCATGAGGGCAAGGATTACGTCTGTCTTATTCACTGCTTTTTCTTCGACACCCAGCATAGTACCTAGAGCATAATAGGTTCAAGGGAATAAGGGTATACCTTGTAAAACCTCTGGCTTGGCTTGCCTCCAAGCCAGAGGTTTGGAGACTCCTTTCCAAAAAAAAAAAAAAAAAAAAAGAAAAGAAAAAAAGAAAAAGATGTAATAGATGACTGCCAAATAGAACTCTGACTGGCATGAGGCAACCTGTCTTTCCACACAAAGTGGATGACTCCATCTTTGCAGATTATGGAGAAGCAGTCTACTTCTGCTTTGATTGGGGTGTCATGATCATCAGATATGAATGTGGAGATTATTATGTAGGGAGATTCAATTAGTTACTTAATGCCACATACTGACCAAAGTTACTAATTTAGCCTTGGTGAAGAGTGTATAACAGGGTCGGTTTGCAGAAATAACACCCCACTTCCCTAAGTAATGCAAGAAGACTTCTTTAAAAAGGCATAAGATTCCACGTTGTATACTGGACACACAATGAGCTCTGTTATGTAATGGTTTCATGATCTTGGAAAATATTTTTTTCTTGAATAATAGTAAGGGAGAAGCAGAATAGTTGCCTGAATTATCATATTTCACATTACTAGCAGATCAGCAGCAATGATGGAGAATGAGCATATTTGAGCAAAGTCCAGTGCTATAATCAAATAAGCTTTCTACATGTTCAATCTAATCCATACTTAATAATATGTGTAGCTATTATTGTTCTAAATGGCAGTTAGGCATGTATGTTAAGCTGTTCACTGGATTTATAGAACTCTAGGGGCTATAATTCATAACATGTATTTTTTTACTTCACCAAGCCAAACATTTCTGAGGTCACCTTCAAGAAATTGAAAGTAGGCACTCAAAAACTGTTGCTTCCTTTCTTTTCCCTTCCAAGTGCAGGGACGAACCTTTTACTCTTTCCGGCCAGAAATAGTGGGTAGGGAGGCAGAAGGCATTGTAAGGAAAATCCCAGGTCTATGATTCGTACAAGTGCAAGGCATGTCCAGCTATCTTTCATGGTGTTGGCACCTATAGTTCCATCTGGTTGGATGGAAGCATTTTCCCAAATGTCTACGATAGAGCTGCTTTTATTAAGTATTTACTCTGTGCCAGGAGATTTTTATGTATTCACACCCTTATTTTTTCTAACAACGACACCTTGAAAGAGTAATTATTCTCTCCATGTTACAGAGGAGAATACCAAGCTATGGAATGTCTCAAGGTCATGTAGCTGAGAAGTAAGTGGCAGCCTGGGCTTAGACTCCAGAGGCTGTGCATAGCACCCTGTGCTGTAGAGTCAGAGGTATGCTATATCACTTTCCTTAGGTCTTTTATGTCCCCCTTGTCTTCTCCAGCCAGGATGCCAAGGAGGCCTCTGGAAGCTGAAGGCTCAATGGCAGCTCAATTCTGCTGGGGGAGGGAGCTGTTGATGATACACAGACAAGTGAGAACTGCCTGGAAAATTAGGAGTGCAGATGCTGTAGACATAGGAATGAGTCCTGGAGGAGGGTCCAGTGGGAATAGGCCTGGTGGGCTGGAGGAGTCAGTGGCTGGAATGAGGAACTACAGTCTTGAACAGAATTAAGAGGTCATCTACTTTAGTGGTTTTGAAGCTTTTAATTTAAGGACTGCTGCTATTAAATTTCTCCAGAGACTCTCTATTTTAAAATGTTTTGACTGCTTAAAAACTTTTAAAGAAATAATTCCATTTTCTGGTTGCCTTAATCAAAGATGTAATAAGATGAGCTGAGCGTGGTAGCTCATACCTGTAATCCTAGCACTTTGGTAGGCTGAGGCAGGTGGATCTCTGGAGGTCAGGAGTTCAAGACCAGCCTGGCCAACATGGTGAAACCCCGTCTCTACTAAAAATACAAAAATTAGCCAAGTGTAGTGGTGGGCACCTGTAATCTCAGCTACTTGGGAGGCTGAGGCATGAGAATTATTTGAACCTGGGAGGCAGAGGTTGCAGTGAGCCGAGATCGTGCCACTGCACACTCCAGCCTGAGCGACAGAACGAGACTCCTTTGAAAAAAAAAAAAAGATGTAATAGATAACTGCCAAATAGAACTCTGATTGGCATGGGGCAACCTGTCGTTCCACACAAAGTGGATGACTCCATCCAGACAGGGAGAAGCGCTTTTTAATAAGCTTGTGCAGACTTATGAGAGGAGGTATTGCTGAATGCACAATTTCTATGAGGCTTTTTCAAATTTTGGAAATTGCTCAGACTACCCATCCCCTGCTCTGAGTGCTGTCACTCTTGTGGCCCCAGGGGCGATTGGCTCAGGGGCGATTGGATCCACTGTAGTGGCCGCAAGGGTCAATGGTTTTCCCCAAGGGAAACCATTGATTCAGACTTATTTTCTTATTTACTATTGAGGAAACTGAGTCCCGGGCAAGTTAAGTAAAATCTTTGAAGTCACCAAGTGAGTTAGTGCTTAGAAGGGGAATTGAATAATGGAACCCATGTGTCACCTGGGACCCACTAGCCCCTCAGAGATATGCAATTGACTGGTTCATTCTGTAGACAGTTCTGTCGCATATGAAAGTTGAAAGATCTTCCCATCATTTAAAATTCTAGGTTTATGTTCTTACAATTCAGTTCCCATTTCCTTGGAGTGTTATGTCTGGTTTTCCCTAAATCGCCCCAGGACTAAAGCTGGTTCCCACATTCCACAGTTAAAACTACTCATATAAGTGTTTTGAGAGGGACACATGTCACAGAATGGGCAATATTTGCCACTGAACTAACTTGCCTTTTTCTTTTTCTTTTCTTCTCTTTTCTTTTCTTTCTTTTCTTTTCTTTCTTTCTTTCTCTCTTTCTTTCCTTCTTTCTTTCTTTCCTTCTTTCTTTCTTTCCTTCTTTTTCTTTCTTTCTTTCTCTCTCTCTCTTTCTTTCTCTCTCTCTTCTCTTTCTTTTTCTTTTCTTTTCTTTCTTTTATCTTTTCTTTTCTTTACTTTTTTTTAAGTTTCACTCTTGTTGCCCAGGCTGGAGTGCAATGGCACAATCTTGCCTCACTGCAATCTCCACCTCCCAGGTTCTAGTGATTCTCCTGTCTCAGCCCTCTAAGTAGCTGGGACTACAGGCTTGCGCCCGACTTTTTTTTTTTTTTTGTATTTTTAGTAGAGATGGGGTTTCACCATGTTGGCCAGACTGGTCTTGAACTCCTGAACTCAGGTGATCCACCTGCCTCGGCCTCCCAAAGTGCTGGGATTACAGGTGTGAGCCATGGCACTTGACCTCTTCTCTCTTTTCATCTCTGATCTCTTCCCCTTCCTTCTGCCTTGTGCTTCACTCCCAGGGTGGAAGAACCTATTTGCTTCTTCTCTAATTTCTGTTAGTGGCTCCATAGGTAACCACATTGTCATCACAGATTGCAGGAACTTCTCACTGCTTCCACCTTCCTTACCTCCAAAGCCAGGATCACAGACAAACAGAGATTCTCATTCTCCACTATTTTTCAGACTCAGGTGTAAGGGCACAGCGTAGACATGGAAGAGAGGAGATAGTTGCTTTTCTTAGAGAATAAAGGCTTGTTGAAAAACAAATCCCATCAAAACCTCATCTCTGCGCTCCCTGTTCAAAACACATACGTACCTTCATACCTGAGATTTCATTTGGCAGTTATAGCAAACCTGGTATATTAGTCAGCTCAGGTTGCCACAGCAAAATACCACAGACTGGGTGGCTTAAACAACAGAAACTTGTTTTCTCACTGTTCTGGAGGCTAGGGAGTCCAAAATCAAGGTGCTGGCAAGGCAAGTTTCATTCTGAGTCCTCTTCTCTTGGCTTGGACGTGGCCGTCATCTCACTGTGTGCTCACATGACCTCTTCTTTGAGCGCACTTGGGGGTATTGGGGGGAAGACAGCAAGTTCTCTAGGGCACTAATCTCATCCTGAGGGTCCCACCCTTATGACCTCATCTAATCCTACTCACCTCCAAAAGATCCCCCCTTCAAGTACCATCACACTGGGGGAAAGGGCTTTAAAATATGAATTTTGGTGAGACACAAACATTCAGGCCATAGCACCTGGGAAGACGTTTTGCTAGTTTTCCAGATGAGAAACTAAACCTTAGAGAAATAAATCTATCAGAGTGAGCCTATGAGAGAGGAGTGAGGGTGGGAGTGTGCATGATGATGGCCTATCCAGGTACACTGAGGCCCACCCAATTCCTCCCCTTTTCCCTACCAGCTCAAGAGCACAAAACTATTTCTTCTAGATTCTTAGAAGGTTGTGATTGTTTTAAAACAGGTGCACAAATTCTTGGACACTCCTCCCTTCAAAAGGCAGAATCTAATTCCTTTTCCCTTGAATGTGGGCTAGACTTACTGGTTCACTTCTAACAAATAGAATATAGCAGAAGTGATGGTGTGAGATTTCTGGAATTAGGTCATAAAATATACTGCAACTTTCTCCTTATTCTCTCTTGCATCATTGGCTCTGGGTAGGACAGCTGCCATGTTGTGAGGACACTCAAGAAGCCCTACGAAGAGGAACCAAGGCCACCTGCCAACAGCCCTATGAGTGTGCCATGTTACTCATGAATCTGCTAGCCCAGTCAGGCCACCAGGTGACTGCAGCCTTGGCTGTCCTTCTGACAAAGCCTCATTGGAATCCTGAGATGGAATTCCTAGTTGTCACTCCCAGACTCCTGACCTACAGAAGCTGAGATAACAAATGAGTGTTGTTTTAAGCTGCTAAGTTTTGAAGACAGCAATAAATAATTAATACAAAGAGAAAAGTATTTTATTCTATACACAGTTCTCCATTCTCCATGTTTCCCACGTGTCTAAGCCAGATTGACATTTCTCATGCTCCCAAACAACTAGTGGGTCAAAGAAGAATTTAAAAACATCTTGAGACAAACAAAAGTGGATACACAACATACTATAAAACCTGCATCTCAATGTTTCATGATACAAACAGAATTATATTAGAAAAGAAGAATGATGCAGTAATTTACCTGTGAAAATGACTTTAGGAGTGTAGGATAATCATTAAGACCATGGACTGTCATTTAACAGCTGGATGACCAAAGGTAAATTATATAGCTTCTCTGGGTCTCATTTTCACTACATGAAAACATGGAGATATTAATAGTGCCTCATAGTTTTACATGATAATTAATGAGCTAATATATATCAAATACTTAGCAAAGTAGCCAGCAAATGACTTTAGTCAATGTTCATATTGCCATTAACATAAATATCAGGTATACGGGAACAATTATACACACAAACAGACGATAAATTGGAAGTGCAGAGCCTATGTTTTCTCCCAGGTTAACCTGTGGTCAACTCATGATTTAAAGAGCTGAGTTAATATGCTTGTTCCGAAGCTTTGACTGTCAAATATGATCTACAGAATGTTAGATTATTAAATCCCATTAGAGCAAATGTAACAGAAAAAAATGACTTAGTATCAGCTTCCTCTTAGAGAAAACAGCAATAATGCCATGTAATTGCTACATAATACTACCAGATGGCTTAAAATAAGTGACTAGCTTAATAAACTGTAGTTGCCTAATAAATTGTAGCTATCATTAACATCTTATCAGCTGTACAGCTTTTTTCAGGTGAGTTTCTTTTTGTTTCAGATGCCCACTTCCCTCAAATGAAATGCCAGCCTCAAACTAAAGTCAGTATGCATTGCCTGGAAGGCTAACTGCCTAAGCTTTCCAGGCCAGGGGACTTGTGAACCCTGAAAATTTGAGACAGGTCTCAGTTAATTTAGAAAGTTTATTTGCCAAGGTTGAGGACACGTGCCTGTGACACAGCCTCAGGAAGTTCTGATGACATGTGCCCAAGGTGGTTGGGGCACAGTTTGGTTTTATGCATTTTAGGGAGACAGGAGACATCAATCAATACATGTAAGAAGTGCATTGGTTCCGTCCAAGCCATCAATCAATATATGTAAGAAGTGCATTGGTTCCATCCAGAAAGATGGGGACAACTCAAAACAGGGAAGGGGCTTCCAGGTCACAGGTAGGTGAGAGACAAATGGTTGCATTCTTTTGAGTTTCTGATTCTTTTCCAAAGGAGGCTATCAGATATGCATCTATCTCAGTGAACAGAGGGATGGCTTTGAATAGAATGGAAGGCAGGTTTGCCCTGCGTAGTTCCCAGCTTGACTTTTCCCTTTAGCCTAGTGATTTTGAGGCCCCAAGATTTTCCTTTCACAGACTTAGGATGTCTTCTTCAGTTCGGTATGGACAGCCTCAGAGTAGACAGCTTCTGGCCCCTCTCCTTATCTTCTGCTAACCTCCATTCTTACTCCTACCCTTTCATCTTAGAATTTTCGCTTTGATGTTTCCCACTTCCTTCCTATGGTTACTTTAATCAAAGTGAGTCAGGTCTTACTGAAAAACTGACCACAGCCTGTCTGCTTCCAGCCTTCCCCAGACCAGGGCTGCCCAGGCAGAGCGTGAGGCAGACTAGTGTTTACTCAGCCCGTTTTTTTCCTCCTCTCTCCTCTAAGTCATGGGGCTTTGAGTAGGGCTTCCCCAGCCACCGTGCCCCTCCCAGCAGACCGCAGTCAGAAGCCAGTCTCACATTTGTCTGGTGGCTCAGAGAGGGGACAGAAAGAGCAGCAGCTGATGTCCTTGGCTATCCTCTCAAGTGGGCTAATTTGCTTATTTTCAACTCTGTTGGATCCAGCCCTGTTGCCTCTGATCTCAGCTCAAAGAAGATTTGGCGGGAGTTTTTGGTTGTGATGACCAATAACAACCAACTGTATGCACTGTGACCATCTGCTAGTGACAGAAGCCCTGTGAGCTCATTATCTTAATCCTCAGGATAACCCAGGCAATTCGTATTCACCCTAAAAACTTCCACTGGCCGGGGGTGGTGGCTCACGCCTGTAATCCTGACACTTTGGGAGGCTGAGGCGGGTGGATCACTTGAGGTCAGGAGTTCATAACCAGCCTGGCCAACATGGTGAAACCCCGTTTCTACTAAAAATACAAAAAATTAGCCGGGCATGGTGGCATGAGCCTGTAGATCAGCTACTCGGGAGGCTGAGGTAGGAGAATTGCTTCAACCTGGGAGGCAGAGGTTGCAGTGAGCCGAGATCATGCCATTGCATTCCAGCCTGGGAGACAGGGAGAGACTCCATCTCAAAAAGCAAAAACAAAAACAAAAACAAACCCCAAAAAACTTCCCCTGTTTTCCTTTCTAATTTTGGTACCTATAGAATCTACTCCTTAGCCTTGAAAATCAGCATGATCTTTAAGGACTTAGGAGCAAATCTTTGAAGGATTGAGTTGTGGGAAGACCATGGTGTCTTTGCTGTTGGCTTTTGCAGTGAGAATAGCTTTTTCTCTGATCGGGTTTGGAGCCTTCCCTCTCTCCTGGGAGGGGGTAGCTGGCTTCCTTTCTCTGAAATGCAGAATTCATTCACCCATTCTCTTTTGTCTTGGGATCTTCGAGAGAACAATTTTAGTCAGACAAGAGTCAACGGACACCAGAACATTATATGAATAAGATACATTTATTTATTCAAAATTAAAATCTGCCAAGAAGACAGACAAACAATGTAACATTCCCAGAGGAATTGAATCAATTCTAGTTAAAACTGAGTTCTATTAGAACCAAATTTATTTTTATTTTTATTTTTTTGAGACAGAGTCTTACTCTGTCACCCAGGCTGGAGTACAGTGGCATGGTATCAGCTCACTGCAACCTCTGTCTCCTGGGTTCAAGCAATTCTCCTGCCTCAGCCTCCCAAGTAGCTGGGATTACAGGTGTGCGCCACCACACCCGGCTAATTTTTGTATTTTTAGTAGAGATGGGGTTTCACCATGTTGGCCAGGCTGGTTAGGAACTCCTGACCTTAAGTGATCCACCCACCTCGGCCTCCCAAAGTGCTGGGATTACAGGCGTGAGCCACCGCGCCCGGCATAGAACCAAATTTAGGTTGTTATAAATAACAAGCTGGCCACAGCTTTCAAGAATGAAGTGGTTGGCGAATGAGGTTAGGGGAATCCCTCTGAGCCACTGGAAGGTGAATTAATCATCAAAGGGGCTCCCTGGTTTCTCTTCCTAAGAGTATTCGTAGCAGTTAGGAAGCCCCAAGCCCACAGACAAGAGAAATTAGAGGGAGGTCAGGGAAAACAGCTCAACAGCTAGAAAGCGTGGTCAGGCTTGGAATGGAAGCTTCTGTTGGCTTCCCAAGGAAGGTTTTTTTTTCTCCCTTATATAACTTATAATTTATCTTAAAACACTCAAATACCATAGGGTATCACCCTATGGAAACAGCTTAAAAACAGGTGAAAATAATAAATATTGAAAAAAAATTATAATATTGGGCTTCTTTCTAAGTCGTTCACAGAGAAGCTCAGTAAATAAATAGAAATGGGGGTTGAGGTATCAGAGGTAATAAATATTCTATGAGAGAGGTACAATAAGGTTTCCCAAGGGGCTAGGTCAGGTATCCCAGAACCCCAGATCTGATTTTGGAGACCTCTAATTTATGTCCTAGAGTCTATAGAGTCGCCACCCTGATGTCTCAGTTTTGTATCTTCATTGTCATGTAGGCTTCTATGTAGTTGATGAAGATGTCAAACTCACTCATGGCTTTGTAGACGCCTTTCTCTTGGAGCTGTGCAGAGAGATAAGAAATATTCAGTTAAATCCCTTCTGGGGATGAAATAGGCTCCCCTTTCCCATGCTCATGGATGGGCATGACCTTGAGTGCAGAGGCTGCTTGTTCTCCCTCACGCTGGGAAGTGAACCAGAGGATAGGCCCAGCTGCCTTGGGAAAGGCAGTGCATTGACCTTCATCTCCTCCAGGCCTGAAGTACGGCTACTGCCTAGCAAAGGGAGCATTCATTTTGCAAAGCGCTGTCTTCAAAATGATGCCTTTTCAACAATTTTAAAGGTCACGTATTCACATGATGATTATGCAGAGTGTGATGAAAAGACATTAGAGGAAGCACTTTGAAAGCAAGATGGTGAGAGAAGGAGAGGAGGGAGCCTTTTAAATGTCTGCGTTCTCCCACCAACACATTGAACAGGCCCTGCCCTGCCGCCCTGATCTACTATGAGAAATTCACACCCCCTAATGTTGGCACTCTGTGCAGTGTCTGTCCCCAGCCCACGAGGAGGACATAGGCCGCATGGTTTCTGGGAAATCAGACTGAAAAAGTTCACGCACAGTTGGAAGTGTGAAACCTTATTTGGTTTGGGAGCTGACATTCTCAGGCACCTTGGCAGGTGCAAGGGGCAGATGGAAAGTGGGCTTGAACCAACTCCAGCTAAGTGAGAATCCGGCTTCCTGCTCACTCTGAGTTCTGGGGAGTCTGGGCTGAACCCCCAGGTGTATTTGTATGTGCACATTTACGTGCCAGCTTCCTGCACGTGTGGGTTCAGCCTAGATTCCCAACAAGCTACTTTCTGTACTTTCTGTTTCCTTTGTCACTCTCCCCAGCACACAGCTCACTGTGTTCACAGGCTGGCCGGCCAGCCTAACCCGCAAGCCTGCAAAGGCAGCGAGCAGTCATTTAGAAACCCCCAAAGACACTTAACAGAAAACAAATACAATCAAGGCGGCAGCTCCTCACTGGCTGAGCAGGTCATACCATCTGTCAGGTTCCCACACTCCTTCCAATGAAGGATGGGGCCTACTGAGTCCCTGCCACCTTCCACGCTTTGGGGTTGGGGAGTGGGCATGGGCTGTGCTCTGCAGACCCTCTCTGCCACCATCCAAGCTCACCTTACTAAAGGCATTCTTCACCTGCTCCACGGCCTTGCTCTTGTTTTCACAGGGAAGAAATCGATGCTGTGGAAGAAAAGAGAAAGTGTTGGTGATCCCGGCTCCCAGCTCCATGTCCATCGCACTTGGGGGACAAGCTGGTGGCATCATGAGGGTGCTAGATTTATCCAAATGCCTCGCCTCACAGCTCCCAGAGAGAACTGAGCCCTGCTTCACCCTTACTAACTATCCAAGGGTCAGAGAAGAACCATGACCCTGGGAGATAAAATGTATTTCTCCAGGACCCACTCCGAGATGTTCGCAAGGCTTGGATGACAGCCCAGGTCTTGGGATTCCTTCCTCTCCCGGAATTCTACAGTATCTCCTGCAGTGCTTAGTGAGGAGATTCTTCAGCCTGTCTTTTTCTGCCTCTCCATCCTGTCCCTCCCTGTCAGTCACAGCCACTGAGGACCATTTCTAAGCATCTGAGGAGGGAAGCTACTGGCACCAAACCCTTCACATAGCCCTGTCCTACAAATAAGCACCAACTGTTTTTCCAATATTGGTGAGAGAACAAGGGAAACCATTAGTAGTGAGGGCATCATGTCAGTTGGAGAAATAAATTACTTAGAGGAATTACTCATAGACACTAACCCGAGAATGAATAGTCCCCTTGTCCCTTCTAAAATGCCAGGGGAAGTCCTGTCAGTCAACTGGGCCCTTCTTAGAGCTTTGCTTTCCAAATGTTGAGATTAAAAGAGGTGAGTGATGTTTCCTCTGCTTGGAAACCTTAGCTCCCAGCCCAGGGTCTAGTTACAAAGAGGCAGTGGAGGCCTAACTGAAGCTCTGGGCTCTTTTCATGAAGAGAGAGAGGGGAGTAGTTAATAACCCACAAATGACTCACAAATAACAGGAAAGCTGTTCGCAAATTTCACATGTAAATGTCTAGCAGCCACCCCCCACGCCTGCTCAAAGAGAAATGAGCAAGAGATCTGACTCCAGGAGTCTTTCCACATTTACAGCTAGCTCTGCCAGTCTGTGTCTTTGCTGTGTCTCTAGATGTGAGTGTCTCTGGATGCTGGTCTGTAGGAGATGGTATTTTGGGGGCAGCTGCAAGGGAAAGAACTGTTCTTCTACTTACACAGCGCCGCAGCCTCAGCCTGAGGGTCTTCAGATTCTCCCCCAGGGAGTTCACATGCTCCTTGATGTCTGGGTCGTGGTTCTCAGCTTGGGGCATCACCTCCTCCAGGTAAAACTGGATCATCTCAGACAAGGCTTGGCAACCCAGGTAACCCTAAGGGCAGGAGCCAAAGGTGAGTGAGAGATTGGTGGAGGTGGCTGGGAGGAGGGGCTGCCGCAAATAGCTTGAGAGGACAGCTTGGTTCCAGCGATCCTCCTTCACCAGAAGCCTCCCCCCAAGGACTGAGCCTTTTGTAAACCCTCTGGCTGCTATGTGCTGAGTTAAGATCTTCCCACTTCTCGTTTTCAAAGCAAAGGAAACAGACCCAATTCCCTGCAATCAGGAAGCAGAGCCTCCCTTCCCTTAATCAGGCTGCACACTCCCCCAGCACCCCGCCCCTGCTCTCACCTTAAAGTCCTCCAGCAAGGACTCCTTTAACAATATGTTGTCCAGCTGATCCTTCATTTGCTGCATGAAGAACAAAAGGAGAATGAACTTGAGGTTTGGGGAAATAACTGAAATGCGCTCTTTTTGATGCCCTTGCGTTTCGAGTTTTTGTTTGTTTGTTTTTGTTTTTTTTAAATCAATTTGGTTCTGGCCCAAAATATCAAAAGGGGAGTTTTAAAAACAGAGGATTCAACAGTGATGGGACCATCACTTAAATCTGGTCCTCCTCCTCAGAGTCAAGTTATTTAAAAAATCTGGCCGATTTTGAAGCGAAAGCAGAAACTTGACTCAGTCCTGGTCTTCTTTCTGCAGAGCTACATTCAGCTTTAAGGAACACCTATGTCAACCCTTCGGTGCCTCGAGCCCCCTCTCATGTCCTGTTCTCTACTTTTCTTTCTCCCCACTGTAGACATCCAGTTCAGCTTGGAAAGATCCCAGGGAATAAGAAGCTCCTTCTAATGCAGGTTTCCCTCATGTAGAGTGCTTCCCCAAACCACTGGTCTTTCAGGTCTGGAAAGGCTCTAAGCAGAGGCAATTTAAGCTTCCCTGTTACAGGGCATGGGGAGCATCTTCACCTCAAATCAGACCTTTCTTTACTTCTCCTAGCCAATAAAGTATAGAGCTCTAGCAGGATCTTATAAGAAGTTTCTCAGCATGAGAAAGAATGCATTTACTTTTTAAGGCAGCTTTTCCTGCACATTTACTGTATCATCTGGCTTAGCTTAACTCACTAAACCTATGGCTTGATCTAGGATTCTCTTAAGAATTTAAGTTTGGGGAAATAGGTGTTGGGGATGGAAGTGGAGGCACAGGAGGAGTGTTCTTCTTACAGCTCCAGGAAAATGCCTAGTTCAGGCAGTCCCAGGAAGAGAGAAAGCACAGGAGGGAATCATACTCACAAAGAAAGTCTTCACTCTGCTGAAGGCATCTCGGAGGTCTCGAAGCATGTGAGGCAGGTTGCCTGGGAAGCGGGTGCAGCTGTTCTCAGACTGGGTGCCCTGGCCTGGGCTGGCCCTCACCCCAGTCAGGAGGACTAGGCAACAGAGCAGTGCTGAGCTGTGCATGCCTTCTTTTGCAAGTCTGTCTTGTGGTTTGGTTTTGCAAGAGCAAGCCCCTGATGTGTAGACCTTCACCTCTCTGTCCCCCTTTTATATTGTAAGCTCAGGGAGGCCTCTTCATTCATAAAAAGCCACAATCACAGGTTTCCCGGCACAGGATTTTTTCTGCTTAGAGCTCCTCCTTCTCTAACCTCTCTAATAAACTTAGTTTTCAAATTTTGCATCGTAAGCAAAAAGGATTGGTTGAACATGAACTTCTGCACAGCTATTTTTAGGATGGGCTACCTCTCTTAGAATAATTTTTTAGCTTCTCAATTAAAAAAAGTTGATTTCCTGGGGAGAACAGCTGTTCTGTGCGCAGAGGTCCGCAGTTGTGGGTTCCCATTCGCGTGTTCCTAGGTCACAGTGACGTGGACAAATTGCCCATTCCAGAATACAATGGGATTGAGAAATAATTGGGTCCCCCCAACCCAGGGTGAATACCCAAGACTTCTCCTTGCTAACTTAGACAGTCACCTTAGGTCTGTGGGCCTTAGTTTCCCCAAGTAAAAATGAGGGGGTGGGCTAAATATCCTCAAAGCTCCCAAGAAGCTCTTCCATTTTACCTTCCAGAGACCGGCTTCCTACAGGACAGGCAGGGTCACAGGATGTGCTCCAGGCTCCTTTACCCTGATTTCATTTGGATTCTCAGGCACACATTTCCTCCTCTTCAGCTGTCCCAGGTGTCCCCCACCCCAACTGTGCTTGGGGGAAGTGGGTAAGAGTAGTCTGCACTTGCCGAAAGCTTGTTATATGCTAGTCAGGTAGTGCTCGCCATGACCCCTACCATCTCTATTTTATAGTGAGCAAACTGAGGCACATCAGTTTGAGAGATTACATCACCTGTACAAGGGTACACCAGTGCCAACTGAGAATTTGGTTCCCTCACCCTACTCTATGCCATCTCCAACACATAGAATGAAACCTTGGATTAAATTGGCCTTAGAGTTTCTTTTAGTTGTAAGCTTCTGTGGCTGGAGTCTAAAGTTTAAAAGATGGGGAGGAAGAAGTTGAAATAACAGGGAAAAGACGTCAGGATTCCGTGGAGGCTGGATAGGAGGTCCCTTACTTTCCTCTTACCTATCCCTACTTCCCCTTCCCAAAGAAGCCTTAGTAGTGTTGTCTTGGATTTGTTTGTGTGTGTGTGTGTGTGTGTGTGTGTGTACAAGGTAAGGGGAGCCAGTTGAGTTGCGGCGTGGAGCATTGCTCTACCTGGGGAAGGACCAGGGCAGTGACATCAGGACTTCTTCAGATATCTGCAAAGTCTCTGGGGATCCTTTGAGACTTCACCTTCCCCTTCCACAGGGACTTTGCCTGCCGTTCCAGTTTAGACTGTAACTGGGAGGAACACTGGCCTAGGTGCAGGAGGCCTGGGCTCTGCCTTGGCCCTGTCACTCTATACTCAGGGCAAGTCACTCATCCTCCCTGTGTCTGTTTTTTATCTGTCCCAACAGGGCAACAGCACTTGTCCTCCTGCCTGCCAGGCAGCACTGAGTTTAAGTAGCCATGGACCCAGATGGAGGGCGTTCCCAGTGTTCTGCTGGGTCTTCACCTTCCTGCATCAGCAATGGGACATCTCCAATGGCAGAAGGTTCTGAGCCTGCTCCACTGGAGAAGGTCACTCACTGCAAGGGGCGCAAACACCTTGGGGCCCAGCCAGCATAGAGTGAATGGGAGGGAGGGATGAGAGGGCCTAGGCCCAGCCTATGGATGTCCCTGCTGTGGTGACCTATGGATCAGGGTCAGGGGACTGTGGTGTCTCTTCCCAACTCTTCAGGGAGTGTCAATATAGAAACCTAAGAATCAGGAAGTGAGAAAGAGCCTTCTAGAAACTAGTATGGAGCTAACTCAGAACTTACTGGTCCTGCCAGCCTTACACTGGCTTAAGGGTTCTGTCTGAGTTCTGCTGCCAGGAAGCAGAGAGAAGGGGACCAGGACCTGGGTTTCCCCTGCTTGCACCTTTCTCCTTCCCTCTCGGCTCCTGGGTTTTCTGGGCTGTGTCTGTGTTAGCCTGCAGGGTTAGCCCCCTCTCTGAGCTGGGTGTTCCAGAAGTGGACTCAGCATAGACACCAGGCAGGCCAGGGGTTCTGAACTCTGGGTGAGGCTGTGAACCCCTCCTTCCTTTGTTTCCCATCATGCCCTATGCTTACCTTACTAGGAAACCTACAACCCTACCATGGTTGTCATTCGTGTACACATCATGCCTTGCCCAATCAGCTTTGAACTCCCTGAAACAGGGCATTGTTTTATTAATCTTTGCATACTTGGTACCTAGCACCGAGTCTGGCCCGTGGAAGGATCAGCTATACTTGGGATGGGCATAGAAGAGTGCCCTATGAGCCTGGAGGGTGTGAGGCTAAGGAGGTGGTCTGGGCACAGGTAAGCACTCAGAAGGAGAAGGAGAGTGACTCAGGGAGGCAGGCAGCCTCCCTTCAATTTTCTTATTATTTGAGATGTGTGTGCAAATACACACACACACACACACAATGTCAGGAGGAAGGGAGTGTAAAAGCCATTTTTACCTTTCTTTCATCTGTAATCTATTAAATAGGGTTGAGGTTAGGATCTAACTTCTTTTTTTTTTTTTTTTTTTTTGAGATGGAGTCTTGCTCTGTCACCCAGGCTGGAGTGCAGTGGCGTGTTCTTGGCTCACTGCAAGCTCTGCCTCCTGGGTTCAAGTCATTCTCCTGCCTCAGTCTCCCGAGTAGTTGGGACTACAGGCGCCCACCACCACACTCAGCTAATTTTTTTTTAATATATATTTTTAGTAGAGATAGGGTTTCACCGTGTTAACCAGGATGGTCTCGATCTCCTGACCTCGTGATCCACCCACCTTGGCCTCCCAAAGTGCTGGGAATACACGCATGAGCCATTGCGCCTGGCCGGGATCTGACTTCTTTATTTGTTCTGAAATGTGTAGCTAATTATCTCAAGCCATTTGCTGAAGAGTTGATTCTTTCCCCGTTGATTTGAAATTATTGTCCACTCTCATTTCAAAGTTTCAGAATTTAAGTGGTTGGAGAGAACCATAGGCAAATTCCCTGGTACACGTCCTCATTTAACATATGGAGACAACAGCTTCTCCATCAATATGTCTCAGAGTATTGCTGTCAAGAGATAGATGTGAACGTTTGAGTAAAGACCCTATGCCCTTATATTGACAAGGCAACAAGAACAACAAACAGGACTCCTATTTCTCAAGTTTTTGAAGATATCTGTTCATCTGAAAAGTCACTGGCGTCCACGGGAAAAGGCCCAAACCCATAGGTCATGTTTGAGACATAAATGCCAACACTCACATGTGAGGAGATTTGGGTTTGGATTTTGGTACAAGGTGCTCATGCAAAGAGGGAAGTGAGAAGGCAGGCACCTATGGATGGATAGAGTGTCAACCTGGGCACAATTCAGTTCTGTGAATTTCAAGAGGTCACAAATGCTACTCTCACACTGTGAGCTTCTTGAGGCCAAAAGGCCGAGTCCAGTTTGCCCTCAAGCCTAGATGCATAGCAGGCATCTAATCAAGCTTATTACACCCATTTTAAATGAATTTTTCCAGTTGGGGACACACTGGGAAATCAGAAGGTTGTGGGAAGGCAAATACCTCTCTTCTTCCATCCCTACTCCAAAATATTCTCTCATTTCTGTATTTAGCTGCAAATGAAGGAAAACCTGAGTAAGCATGGCTTTAAAAAAAGGGGATTTTATTTTATTTTCTGTCTCACTCATCAAGAAGCCCAAAGCAAGCACTCAGATGTCATCCTGGACCCGTTTTTTCTGCATTCTTGTTCTCCTAACCTTTGTTGAGAGGAGATAGGAGAGATAGGAGGTGGTAAAGTCCAAAGGTTTAAAGGCATACCCACCCAGGAGACCCTGATAATCTTTTTAGGAAGCTCCACCCCATAAGTTTCACCACTTTAGCTGCAGAGGAATCTCAGCAGGCAAGAACTGCTGGTGTGTGTGTGTGTGTGTGTGTGTGTGTGTGTGTGTGTGTGTGTGCTTATGCAAATAGATTTTGGAGAGTGCTTTCTACAGTTCACAAGATCTTATAAATAATCTGCCTCCTGTTAGAGCGGTCATTGGCCAACCTCCCCAATAGCACTTAGGTTTTCCTGTTGAGAGGGGGCACTGAGAGACAGGACTAGCTGGATTTCCTAGACCAACTGAGGATCCCTAAGCCTAGCTGGGAAGGTGACCGCATCCACCATTAAACACGGGGCTTGCAACTTAGCTCACACCCGACCAATCAGGTAGTAAAGAGAGCTCACTAAAATGCTAATTAGGCAAAAACAGGAGGTAAAGAAATAGCCAATCATATATTGCCTGAGAGCACAGTGGGAGGGACAACGGCTACCCTCTTTGGGTCCTCTCCCTTTGTCCGGGAGCTCTGTTTTCACTCTATTGAATCTTGCAACTGAAAAAAAAAAAAAAAAAAAGAATCTGCCTCCCTTGCCGGGCACGGTGGCTCACACCTGTAATCCCAGCACTTTGGGAGGCCGAGGTGGGTGGATCACGAGGTCAGGAGATCAAGACCATCCTGGCTAACATGGTGAAATCTTGTCTCTACTAAAAATACAAAAAAAATTAGCCAGGCGTGGTGGCGGGCACCTGTAGTCCCAGCTACTCGGAAGGATGAGGCAGGAGAATGGCGTGAACCCAGGAGGCGGAGGTTGCAGTGAGCCGAGATCGCGTCACTGCACTCTAACCTGGGTGACAGAGCAAGACTCCATCTCAAAAAAAAAAAAAAAGGAATCTGCCTCCCAGCTACTCTCATGCCAAGCAAAATGGCAACCTTCTTGGTTACCCCATGCCTTACTGCAATTCCGCAGCTCAAACCCAAGAGTGGGGAGCGGGCTAGGAGCCCTGTGAGGGTGGCTCTGGAACTGCAGAGGGAAGGTCCAGGGATCTGGGCTTGCTGGACTCTGGGTTTAGACAGCTTGTCGGGCAACAGGGTCAGCCAGCAGAGAGCAGGCAGGTTGATGATACAGGCAGAGAAGGTGAGATTGTGGCCATCTTGGGGAGGGGATACAACTGTCCTGATGAAGAAGCCCCTCGGGGCTTGACTCCTATTTGCCATTGGTAGTTATTTTTTATGGCTGATAACAGGAGTTTCATTTCTTCTTATCCAGGACATTTAGTGTGTAAAATAGCTTCGCCAGCTTGAAATTTCTAGTATTCCCTTGAATAACCTTCCTCAGCTCCTTGGACAGAGGCTTCCTCGGAAGCTGTGCTGCAACAGACCCCATGTCCATCACACACCCAAAGTGTGGCCAGCTTGGGGTGCAAGGGGACAGGGGTCTGTGAGCACCATATTCCTCTGGGCTGTCCTGACATTGGCTTTGATAGTGTCTGGGGTACTTCAGAATAAAGGTCTGGTGGGCCAGAAGTTTAGGAGGAGCCCGGGCTGGGGATGGCCCTTAGGTGGAATGGAACAAGGGTTATGCAAACCGGATTAAGCGCCCTTCCGAGGATCATGGCTGGCAGACACTGCAAACCACAGATGAGCGGAAGGGCTGATCTTTGGGCAGCCAATGTGGAATTCCCCTTTGTGCAACTGTGGCGCCACATCAGGCAATTTGGATTTTCCTTAGGGGATGGACACTGTGCTCTGTAACTTCTCATATGAGAAATTTGGCTTATCAGGGACCAGGACACCAGGTGTTGGAACCTTGGCCACCCAGAGGACCATAGCTGTTTCTGCTCTATCTTTATGACTACCTAGGATAACTAGTGGGCTCCTACGTGTGGGCACAAATGGATTCTTTTAGCTCCAGGACTGTCCCTCTGGTGGGCTTTAGTTTGCTCCAGTCTCCAGTGGATGACTGGCACCTCCAACCCAACATATCCAAGCAGGGCTGGGTCTGTAGGTAAGTGACTTCTGCAGTCATACAGGGTCCCATGACTAAAAGAGTCCTCCCCTTGCTCTGCTATCACCATCTTGAAATTCTCAATAACTGTTGAGCAGGAGGTTCCACATTTTTATTTTGTACTGTCCTCCCCTGCCAATTTATGTAGTTGATTCTGGATCTGAGAGTAAAATCATCTCTCTCTGGTTTCACCTTCATCCAGTGCACCCTAGCTCAGTAAATGGAACTATCAATTAACTCTAGAAATGATTTGTTGGTCCCTCCATTTTCCTTGCCCGTCTATGTTCAATCTGTCACCAGAACCTCCGGATTTTTCTTCATAAACATTCCTCTAATCTACTGATTTGTCTCCATTTCCATCATCACCAACAATGACTGTCTGGTTCAAGCTACTATCTGTTGGTAGAAGAGTTGAGACAGGACTGGCTTGTCTGTCATAATATAAAAGAGTCTTGGAAGATGTCCGGGGTCCAGGGTCTCAAACTGCTCATGGCCTTTGGAACACCAAGCTCTGTGCCAAAGGGTGGAAGGCTGCCCTGCTGCACCACAAATCTAAGCCCAGGACATAAAACCCCTCGTGGCTAGGCCTTAGGGCATAAAATCCATCGTAGCCTCTGGAATGTGCACAGACTTGTTGGTTGCTCTCCCAGACTCGTAAACATGCTCTCCATTATCTCGAGCAGCACAGCATATTCTATATGTGTCAAAGAAAATGCTAAACCGTCACAGCTATGCTTGATGCACCACTACCTTTCTACCCCCACATCCTCTTGCCCTCAACTGTTTACCCCCAAGTCCTCACCACCTGCTTCTTTGTTCAATCACCAATAAATAATGTGGGCTCCCAGAACTTGGGGCCTTCACAGCCTCCGTCCCAGTGTTGGCCCCCTGGACCCACTTTATGCACGCTTAACTTGTCTTTGCTCATTCCTTTGACTCCACCAGACTTTATAGCCCCCATGGCCTGGTGTTGGGTCTCATCACCCCAACATTATCTTATCTCTCCTGGACTCCAACATAAATGCCAAGTTGGTGTTCTAATATCCATTCTCTAGACGTTCTCCATGTTGTAGCAAGTCATTATTTCCAAGCACCAATCTGATCATGACTCTGTTGCTACTTGAACCCTTCCATGGCTTCCCACTTTCCCTCTCTTGGTCAAATAAGGACTCATATTCTTAATGTTTTCTATAACTTCCTTTATCATCTGACCCTGCCTATCTCTTCTGCTTCAACTTGTGGCACTCTCCACTTTCTACTTCCCTCTGCACTCCAGCCTCATTGACTTTCTTCTTCTTTTTTTTCAAATGATCCACATGCTCTCTCTCTCTCTCTCTCTCTCTTTTTTTTTTTTTAAAAGAGACAGAGTCTTGCTATGTTGCCCAGGCTGTTTTTGAACTCCTAGGCTCAAGTGATCCTCTTGCCTCAGCCTCCAAGTGGCTGGGCTTACATACATCAGCCACTATACCCAGTGATTTATCCCCTCTCTCTCCTATCACAGGGCCTTTGCACATTTAGTTCTCCTTTCCTGTTTTCCTCCTGTCTTCATCCTTCAGCTGTCAGCTCAGATGTTCCTTCCTCAAATGAGTTAATCATTCCCCAGTCTAGGTCAGGCCCCCTGGGTGTATCTTCTTGGATCACCTTGCTCCTGCCCCTCCATAGTATTTATGTCAGTTTGCATTAGACATGTGGCTGTATGATCATTTGATTGACCTTTGTCTCTCCTGTTAGACTGTGGCCACCTCGAGGGCAGGGCCTGTATCTATTTTTGATGAGTGTTGTTTGCTCAGTACTCAGCATGGTTCTGGGCACATCCAAGGTTCTTGCTAAATATTTGTTTATTTATTGAGCAGCTGAGCATGTGCTTCCTAAACTTTTTGTAGTGCTACATGGCTGTATGTCTGTTGTTCTTCCATCTCTTATAAAGCATAAGTAGAGAATGGATTCATCTGAAGAAACCACTATCCTTACAAACTATATGCGTATACCCATTATAGCTTTTCCAGTTTTTAAAAGAATTGATCTGATTACTAATTAGTGCTCTTCCAGGCATATGTTAACTCCCCCATGGCTGCTGGAATGTAAAAATTCTATAGGATGTCAGAAGAGGAGGGGGTCTTAGACATTATCAAATTCATGTGTCTTATTTTACAAATGGGCAAACAGAGGCCTGGAGAAGACTTTCCCAGGTCCTAGAGGTAGTTAATGGCAAAGGTAGAATCTGAACACAATTCTTTTTCAAATCAGTACCTAATTCCTTTACTCACATAAGTATCAAATCACTCTGAGTTCTCTGGGCCTGCAGCAACAATTAGGGGCAGTTGTCTAAGATGTGTGCAGTGTGTGAGGTTGTGGCGGTAAGAAGTTGAAAGTCTATGACAATAAGTTTCCATCCATTAAACAGTTATGAATCTATTTTGTACTCCTTGGGTACCTTAAGTTTAGGAATTGGGGATGATAGTGAGGTTGGCTTAGATATTTCTGTCTTAGGGGAAGACTTCGAGCCTTGGAATATTTTCAGACAGAACGGCATTTCTATTTTGTCTCTGATCCATGAGTGTCACAGTATTAAAAAGTGTAGTTTGGCCTGCCTTCCCATTGCAGTACCCCTACAGGAGCAAGACCTTCCAGAAACCTTATAAAAGAGAGGAGAGGGGCTGGGCGCAGTAGCTCGCGCCTGTAATCCCAGCACTTTGGGAGGCTGAGGCGGCTTGATCACTAGGTCAGGAGTTCAAGACCAGTTTGGCCAACATGGTGAAACCCCGTCTCTACTAAAAATACAAAAATTAGCTGGGCATGGTGGCAGGTGCCTGTAATCCCAGCTACTGGGGAGGCTGAGGCAGGAGAATCACTTGAACTTGGGAGGCTGAGGCTGCAGTAAGCAGAGATCACACCACTGTGCTCCAGCCTGGGTGACAGAGTGAGACTCTGTCTCATTAAAAAAAAAAAAAAAAAAGGAGAAAGTTGAGCACTTCCCATCATCTTGGCCATTCTGGTCCTTACCTCTAAAATGTGCCACTGACTCTCAATCTTCCCCGTACTCTGTTTGTTTTGTGCATTTTGGATGCACAGCTTCATCGCACGTGAAGATGCAGGTGCTTCCTCCAACCTTGGATTCATGCTACTTCCACTATGACTGTCATTTACTAGTTAGCTCATAGACTAAGGAAGAAGGGAAACGGAGTGGGTGTGAGTAACTGCGTCCAGCCTTGCCCTCGGTTCCCTAAGTCAGCTGTTGGCGAACTATGTGGATCCCTTTACAGTCTTCAAAGTTATTGAGGACCCCCAAAGAACTTTCACTTATGTGGGTTATATATACATACATATATATATATACACACACACATATATATACACACACACATACATAAACATTTATCATATTAGAAAGTAAAACTGAGACATTTTAAAAATACTTCCTATGACATCATTTTAAAGTCATAAACAATAATAAACCCTTACATGTTAACATAGCATTTTTAAATGAGATGTAACTATTTTCCAAACCAAAACACATTTAGCATTGTTTTGCATTTTTTCCCAAGCTTCTTTAAATCTCTGGCTTGATAGAAGCAGGATCCTCACAACTGCTCCTACATCCGGTCTGTTGTAATACGCCATTTTAGTCGGAGCATAAGAATTTTCCCTTGGAAAAGGGAAGACCTCTCAGGGTTTCTCAGACCACCCTTAGAGAATGAATGCTGTATGTGTTTCACAGAAATCTCTGGGTGAGGACAAGTGGGAGGAGAATGATCAAAATGTGGCCTCAGAGGCAGGTGCAGAGGATGTACCAACAGGGCACTTGGCCTGGGTAGATAAGGGAGAAGCCCACTGCTGTCTTCTTTATTCAGAGTTTCCAAATAACCAGGGTGGTCTTTCAGTTTAGCAGCTCCTGTGAGCCTCTCACATGTCACGGAAGCTACAGTGCCTCACAAGCAGTGTTTGTGGTTTCAAGTCAAAACCCATGGGAGTTCTGGGGTTGATTTGCCAGTGACCTAGCATTACTGTAAACCCCTTCTCCAAGGGGCCCCAGGCCTAGGACTAGGTTCTAGGGGCTGGGTGTGGTCAAGGGGCACAGAGCTGTTGGACGGACTCTGTTGCAGGCTTATTTTGGGCTCTGCTTTTTTCTTCTGCCTTTTGTTCTCCTCTCTCCCTCCTCTTTCATTCCAAGGGGCATTAAAAACCCTGCTGAGTCTTTGGTAACCCTTGTGTTTTCTCAGTTTTTAGAGCAACATTGAAAATAAAAACAGACATTTCCTAGCCCCACTGGCCAGAATTTATCCAATTAAATCAATATCATTGGCTTGCCATTCTCTTCTCATCCCATGCAGATTTGCCTGGCACACACAGTAGGTGGGCTCTAAGTGCTCTGGCGATTTTAGAAATCATTTTATAAGGAGGGCACCCTTTTAGGAACTGGGTCAGACATTGTGTGGTCAGATTAAAGCTCAATCCCTGGTTGCCCACCTGACTGTGGGAGACCATCTATAGAAGGAGGGGAAAAAATCTCTTTTTCCCCTGGCGCTGGACTAAGAGCTCCAGAGGCCCTCAGTTGTCTCAACCTTCAGATACAGTTCAAAATAGTTTAAGGAGACCCAGCAAGGTTCTGATACTCTTTTGTTGATTTTAAAAAGTATTCCTTTTAAGATTAAAATACTTGAAATACTTACTTAAAATACAATGAATACTTTCTAAACAGTATTATTCTTTCAAGTAATTAAGGATAATCTGTTTGTACCTTTTGTACTATTTGGCTTTTGGGTGATCTGAGACTGTTCCCAGCAAGAACCTTGAATTCAGGTGCCTCAAGCAGTGGGTTGGATATAAATTGGTATCAGGTAGTCAGTTGGTTTCACAAAAGTGGCTAAGGGTTGTGCACTTGAGCCTCTCTTATGTGGTAGACCTTATATACCTCTGACAGCAAAGGCTGGAAATGCCTTCCCCACTTTGCTCAATCCCCAGCCCTACCCTGGGTCCAAGTGTTCTGTTACTGGAAACCCCAAGATGTACTCTGTCTTTGGGCTTGTCTTTGCAGCAGAGCATGGTGGTTAAGTGTGCGGGCCCTAGAGTCAGACTGGATTTGCAACCCAGCTCTGCCGTTTCCCATCTGTGTGACCTTGGAGAAGTTTCTGAGCTTCCCTGTGGGACACTATCTATATACAATTGGAGATGATAATTGGCAGTGTCATAGTGTTGCAAGGGCGAAATGAGTGACTGTACACAATGCTTGGATGAATACTTGACATACAGCAAGTAGTCAGTCCATCCGAGGTGTAGTGGCTGATGATTTTCCTTGGGAATACTCAGCTGCTAAAAGCTAAGTATGTCTCTTCATGTATCTGAAGACTTGGAACAGAACAGGTTTCAACTCCAATATTCTGAGGATGTTACAGGGAGACAGAGAAGTCAGTCTCATAGTAGAAAGACTCTCTGGCTCAGGCATTTACGAGACCCAGTTTCCAGCCCCGGACCTTCTACTGTGAGATCCCAAACAAGTTCCTTTTCATCCCTTGGCCTTGCTTTCTGCATCAGTAAGCCAAGAGCTTGCCAGAGTTGTTCTTCTAAGAAGATTTCCAAAGCTACTGCCCTTGAATTTTGTGATTCCCCTATCTCTCCTCCCAGCCTGCCCCTTCTGTTCCCCTTGGCAGGAGTCAGCGAACATGAGTGGTTCTGATACACATTTTCCTTCCTTTCCAAACCCACCAGGTCAGCACAAGACCAGGCCCTGTCAGCCTCTTCTAGCTCATAGCTTCTGCCTAGCTCTGGAAGTGCCATTCTGTAAGAGAAACAAAACCTTTTCCTCCGGCAGCTTTTGCGTGTGTTCACCTGTATTTCCTTCTCGCAATCCTGGCCCCCAGCACTTTGAGGTTGCAGTTTCGTTGTGAGTCAGGCCTGCTGAGAGCAGTGGAAATCAGAAGAGCCTCCACTTGGTAGGGGAGGACGTGATGCTGCCTTTTCCTCAAGAGCATGGCCCTGGGGGTGGCGGGGGTGTGGAAGGGAGGTGGTCACCTTCCGGAAGTGGATTTCTCACATTGACTGTTTCAGGGAGAAAAGAAGATTACTGGAAAGCCCTAGAAAGCGCTTCACATCTCTTTCAGAAAGAACTTTGCATTCTTAAGCAATTATCTGCACCACGCAGTAAAATGTCTGTGTTGCTTTGATGCCTGCGCGACGCAGGCCTATGCCAAGGAGGAAGTGTTCATGGCGTAGTTGACTCCCGACATAGGATTCAGATAATAAATTCCCTTGAGAGAGGTGACCATGGGATGCTGGATTCCCATGGCAGAACACAGTGAGGCCAGTCTGGGTGCTGGCTCAGTCCCAGGAGTTGCCAGCTGCTCTGGGCTTTGAAGTCTTAAAGTCCCCCAATGCCTCCATTGCATCCCATGGGAAAAGGCAAGCAGGTAGGGAGGAATGGCCAGTGCTGGAAACAGGATAGCTGACCCCTGTGAAAACCACTGTGGATGAACACTCAGGCCATGCAGGCTCTGGATCAGCAGATTCTTGGATCCTTGAAGGAGGGTCCATGCAGATGGACTTCAGGTAGACTGAAGACCCATGGAACACAAACATATGGATAATGCCAAAGAATACGTACACCACCCCTAATTTAGAAGTGCCTGTTTTCTATGGACTTGAGTGGCAACCATTGGCTCTTCCTTAACTCTGCTTGTGAGAAATCCTTTATGAAATCACCAGCAACTGCTAGAGAGTCAGGAGGTCAAATACAGCAGTGGGAAGGAAGCCATGAAAATGATGCTGAAATCCCTGGGTGGTTCTAATCCCAAAGGCGGAGCTCCTGTGGGGCTGATTTGTGAGCGGGGGCAGGTCGGGAGGAGAGTAGGTCACCTGGGAGCAGGTGGTTAAGCAGGGCAGAAGGTTAGCATTTCAATAGAGGGCCTACAGCCCCTCAGAGGGGAAAGTTCAGAGGGACCTCCAGAGAGGGCAGCTAGGGAGAGGGAGTAGAGTGTGACAGAAGTTGACCCAAGACAACCTTGACTATTTCAGATGTTGCCTGAGGCTGTTGATATGTCCAGTAGGAGAAAGAAGCTGTCCTTTGTAAATCTCATAGACCCCTAGCTCCCAAGAATCCCAAGCATTCAGGTTTGATGCTATTTATAGTGTAACCCAATTGCTTTGCAGACTGGGAATGAATCAACATTTATAAGTAGAGTTTCTACAAAGATGTTGCTCCAAGTTCCAAAAAAGTGACTTACAGACATCTGTGCAAAATTGGAAAGCTACCTGCACCAAAGTGTATAAACATATATCTGGTCAAAGGGGTTGCATGATATAAACTGTGTGTTCGGGAGAGATGGTGACGGGGACTTGGGGTGGGGAAGGGAAAGGGGAGGGATATAGGACATCCTTACAGGGTGTCATGAGCAAGCTGGCCTCACCAAAGCTCTGCCATTGGAATCCAGAATCCCATATACGTCTTCACCAAGGATACCCTATCATATCTGTAAAATGGAAAACATAATGATACTTACCTCCTGGCTATGAGAAAAAAATGGGATAAATGCTTGTCATAGTGCACGGCACATAGCAAGCACTCAGTGACTTTTACCTGACAAACCGTTGCTTGCTCTACAATAACTGTAACTATACTGAGACTACTACAGCTACTACGGCCAGTACTATCAGGACAGCTATGACTGTTAATACCACCACAATTTCTCTTTCTCTTCTGGGCTTCCTGAAATGACTTTGAACATCCAAAGACTGGTGCAAGTGGAGGGAGAGTTAATGTCCCCACAGTGCTTTCTGTGTGAGTGAGGGTTGGCTGGGGACTAAAAGGCAAGGTCCTTGGTGGAGTGGGACACAGGAGCTTCTGGTCACTGTGACCATAGCTGGAGCCTTCTGTTTCATTTCAGGTAAAATCAGACGGCTTTAGAGTAAACGGGAGGGGAGGAGGAGAGACTGAGTTGCAGCAGGCCACATTGAACCAGAACTTGCTTCTCTATAGTCTGCAGTGGTAGGAAAATTGGGGTTGAAGCTTCTAGGGCCACTGTAACCAGGGTGTGGTCCTGTGGAAATGGTGTGAGGGATTCTGAGCTCTTCACGTTGACCCCACCCTTCTCCCCAGTACTTCCCACCCTAGCTGAGCTAAAGGTCACGTGGAGGTTCATTCAGCTGTAGTTACTGCCATCAACCTTCTGAGAACAACCAAGTTAACATGTTAAATTCTGTTCTCCAGCCCCCAAGCCATGGGAGAACAGAATGCATTCTTAAAGTCTTACTTTTTTCAAACCACCAAGACAGGTTCACTTTTCAAAGCACTCATTTTATCAGCAAAACTCCACTCTCACAAACCATCAGTGGCAGCCCAGGGCTTTCAGAACACAGCCCAACCTAGCTTGACATTTGCACTCCCAAATGCCTTCACAACTTTCCTTCCCACAGGTTCTCTGCACAAGATCTCTGACCAAAACAAGGGGGCTCTCACTATTGTCAGAATATGCCCTGTACTCTCCTGCTTCCTTACTTCCACGCATGGCTTCACTGGCCTGCAATGACCACCCTCCTTTTTTCCAACAGAATTCTTTAAATTCAGCACTACCTCTTCCATGAGCCTTCCTTTAACAACCTGACTCCACTGAGATTTCATTTAAAAAAAAAATCCTCCAGTGCTTATGACCATCCTTGGCAGTATTTTGTGTACCCTGCCTTAGAGTTGTGAAATGTCTTTGTCTGCATGGATGCATGTGTGCACATATGCAAATGTGTGGATGTATTGTGTGTATTTCATCCCTGTGGTCTGGATCCATGTTATATGGCATATATATATGCCAGAGATAGAGAGGAGACACAGTCTAGCTTGTTGTGTGTATTTTTCTCATTTTGGCTAAGGCACAGGTTTACTATTCTCAAATGGTAAAGACCTAGGTCCGGGAAAAGGAGGCCTGGGTTTTGGTCTTTCTTCTGTGTGACTGTGAAGCTGTCTTCCACCTTCAATGAGTCTCGATTTCTGTCTCTGTGAAATGGAGAGACTCCTCAGTTCTTTCTCCTGCTTTACAGAGGATCAAAGAGATGTGTCAATAGGTTAAAATACTTAAAAGCCACGAAATAGCTAAATGCATGAAAGAGCCCCTCTGTGGTCTTGTCCTTGACTCAAGAAGGGAGGCTCTGGTGGCTTTTCTTAGAACCAGTGGTAGGACTAGGATCCAGGAGTTTCTCCTCCCCAGCCATGCCACAAACCACCAAGCCACACAATCTTTTCCTGAGCTGTGTTATCCTTTCCACTGCACCATGTGGTGCAGCCCGTCAGGTCTCGCTTTCCTTTCCACCAGCCACATTCATAGCCATGGGAATCCGTGTTTTTCAGCAAGCTTCCTTCTAAAATCCCCCTCTGCCCAGGGTTCCTGGGGACCCTGTGGACCTTCCTTCCTTGTGACATGGTTGGGGAAACACACTGGTCTGCAGACCTCTTATTCATCTTCACGATCCCGGAGGTGGCTTGAGCAATCTTATCTGTTATGTGAGTGTGCTCACATGTGTGTGTGCGTGTGTGACTCTTTGCAGCTGTTCTATGACTAACTGATGCCAGTTATCTGATACTGTATACTGTGTGCCCACCATATGCTATAGACTGAGACATGTGCTGACCCAAGCCCTAGACCCCACGCGAGGCCAATGGCAAACGACTACCTGTCTTAGTTGGTCTCCCCTATCGCTCTTTGATGTCTTACTATGTATAAGACACTTCATATTGTTTCATTTTAAGTTTTACAACAATCTAAAGATTTGATCCAATCATTAATTCTATTTTACAGTAGCATAAAATAAGGCTCAAGTCTCCTGATAATCAGTTCATTCTTTTACCCATATCTCCATGCAGAGACAAATAATGTGACTCCAATAATTAAATTTTTTTTTTTTTTTTTTGGTCTCAACAGCTTTAGAGGTACAAGTGATTTTTGGTTACCTGGATGAACTGTACAGTGGTGAAGTCTAGGATTTTAGTGCACCTAGTCCAGGCCTCTGACACCTCATCCCCTTCCCCCATTGCCCCCCACTGCCGCAGGACCAGATTAGCTGAGGCAGAAGCAGTTAGAGGTGCTGGAAAGTTGTTAGGGTTTTCACCATCTCCAGAATCTGCTTAGCACGTGCCTCAACCTAAGGCAGTGCAGGCAGGACGGAGGCAAGAGCCTTGATTCCATAGGGGTTTCTCTTAGCCCAGATTCCACAAAGTTGAGGATGACACGATAGATGACCTTTGATATCTTTCTTCATTCCTTTTTGCTAAGTTGTTCTCTGTTGTGCGGTGCCTGTGTGTGTAAGGCATTTCCAGGCAGAGGAGCTTTCCTGAGTCTGGTCAGTTTTACCATCTCATCTGCTGATCAAGGTGTAAAAGATGGACCGTGTACGTCGTATCCACGAATAATCAGATACCAATCAGAATGTCAGAGTGACCTTTTCCTTTTCCTCCTTGGAAAGAAAGAGATTGTTTCAAGGGACAACTGTAGGGTTAGATAGAGAGGACTGACTGGAAAGTGATTTGATGATCTGAAGTCCTGGCATTCCAAGAAGGTTGCTCTGGGCTTATAGTACAGTACGAGAGATCTTTGTTGAACTGAAGAAGATGCTCTGACCATTAGGGTCATTAGACACTATGAAACCTTCTCATTGAAGTTCCATTTTTGGAAACTGCTAAACATTGTATCCAACAGGTAATTTTAAAACCCTTATCCCCTGCCCTTCTGAGGATCCAATGACCATTATACCACCCCATATGCCTTTGCGAACCCATAGCTTAGCTCCCACTTGTAAGTGAGAACATGGGTATTTGGTTTTTGATTCCTGAGTTATGTCGCCTAGAATAATGGCCTCCAGTTCCATCCAAGTTGCTGCAAAAGACATTATTTTATACTTTTTTATGGTTGAGTGGTATTCCATGGTGTATATATACCATATTTTCTTTTTTTATGTTTCAGTAGTTTTTTTTGACTTTTAAGCTCAGGGTACATGCGTAGGTTTGTTATATAGGTAACCTTGTGTCATGGGGGTTTGTTGTCTTACTAATAACTAACGAGTATTAAGCCTAGTATCCATTGGTTATTTTTCCTGATCCTTTCCCTCCTCCCACCCTCCGATAGGCCCGGTGTGTGTTGTTCTCCTCTATGTGTCCATGTGTTCTCATCATTTAGCTCCGACTTACAAGTGAGAACCTGTGGTAGTTGGTTTTCTGTTCAGTGTGTCAGTTTGCTAAGGATAATGGCCTCCAGCTCCTTCCATGTCCCTGCAAAGGATGTGATCTCATTCTTTTTTCACTAATTGATTGGTGGGCACTTAGGTTAGTTCCATATCTTTGCAATTGTGAATTGTGCTGCAGTAAACATATATTTGCAGTTAGTTGTCATTTTGATATATATTTAGTGACTTCTTTTCCTTTAAATAGATACCCAGTAGTGGGATTGCAGGACTGAGTGGTAAACGCACTTTAAGTTTTTTAAGAAATCTCCATACTGTTTTCCATAAAGGTTATACTAATATACATTTCACCAGTAGCGTATAAGCGTTCCCTTTTCACCACATCCACACCGGCATCTATTGTTTCTTGACTTTTTAATCATGGCCGTTCTGGCTGGGGTAAGGTGGTATCTCATTGTGGTTCTTCCAGTAATTTTTAAAAGGCTAAAAAATGTCATCAGGGCATGGTCCTCTCATTGTGCCATCCTTTCAGTATCCCCCCCAAAAAAACTGAGCCCCATGGCATGTTCTGTTTCTGTCTCTGATTGTGGCCTCCTTCCCCCTCTACTGCAGGGGAAGGAAAATACCCAGCACCTCCCAGGTAGAAAAAGAGGGAAAAAATGTAAAATGTAAAAACCCAAGCTCGGCAACTATAGAAGATAAACAACATTGAGTCTCAATATGGTTCATCGGCAGAATTTTCCCCAGAGCCAACGGCCTGTGTCAGAGCTACATTTTCCACTCCGGCTACTGTGATTTGGTTGTGGCACTCTTGGTTTCTTTCCTTTTGGTGGAGACAGACTCTGACGCAAGTTTAAGGCTCTGACAGGTGTCTGGGGGTTTACGAACTTGTCCGGGCCTCTGACACCTCATCCCCTTCCCCCATTGCCCCTGACTGCCGCAGGACCAGATTAGCTGAGGCAGAAGCAGTTAGAGGTGCTGGAAAGTTGTTAGGGTTTTCACCATCTCCAGAATCTGCTTAGCACATGCCTCAACCTAAGGCAGTGCAGGCAGGACGGAGGCAAGAGCCTTGATTCTATAGGGGTTTCTCTTAGCTCAGATTCCACAAAGTTGAGGATGACATGGTAGATGACCTTTGATATCTTTCCTCATTCCTTTTTGCTAAGTTATTCTCTGTTGTGCGGTGCCTGTGTGTGTAAGGCATTTCTAGGTAGAGGGGCTTTCCCGGGTCTGGTCAGTTTTACCACCTCATTTGCTGATCAAGATAGGAAGATGGACCGTGTATGTCATATCCACCAATGAACAGATACCAATCAGAATGCCAGAGTGACCTTTTCCTTTTCCTTCTTGGTAAGAAAGAGATTGTTTCAAGGGACAGCTGTAGAGTTAGACAGAGAGGACTAATTGGAAAGTGATTGGTTCATTATCAGGATGGAGCTGGGCAAATTCCCTGCAGCTCTGCTGCTGGGTGTGACCAGGAGGTCCTTAGGTTTTTTTTTTTAAGATGGAATTTCAGTCTTGTTGCCCAGGCTGAAGTACAATGGCATGATCTTGGCTCACCGCAACCTCCACCTCCTGGGTTCAAGTGATTCTTCTGCCTCAGCCTCCCTAGCAGCTAGGATCACAGGCGCCCACCACCATGCCTGGCTAATTTCTGTATTTTGAGGAGAGACAGGGTTTCACCATGTTGGCTGGTCTCGAACTCCTGGCCTCAAGTGATCTGCCCACCTTGGCCTCCCAAAGTGCTGGGATTACAGGCGTGAGCCACCGTGACTGGTCCCTAGGTTTTGACTTTGGCTCTGCACACTGTGCTCAGTCCCAAAGCTTCCTGTGCCCCATGCCCAGCCCCAGTGCCCTCTCACTAGTGCTTTGGCTTTCAAAGCCTCAGTGTGGTTTCCTTCACCAAGAACTTCACCCTCACCAGAGTCTCCTTTCTCCTCCCCCTGTAAAAGCCCCATTTTCTTAAAGGTAACTGGCCAACTGAACATTTTAAAAAACAGGTTGTAACTGCACCTTTCACCCTCCCAGAAAAAGATTTGTAGTTTTCACTGATAATATCCCAGACAGGGTGTCTAAATTGGCACATCCTTGGCCCTGTGCGTGTGTGCGTGTGTGTGCATTTGAGTGGGGGTAGGGAGGTCCTGGGTCTTCCCAGGCTGGTCGGATTTATCATCTCATCTGCCTTTCCCAACATTTAAGATGAGCAGCGCCACTCACGGGCAGATGCCCATTTCTCTGGAATTGCCCCAACCTGGTAATATTTGTGGCTTCTGAGGGCTGAGTCTGAGATGCCTTCTCTTGGTTCCAAGATTCTAAGAAAGCCTGGGGAACAGAATAAAAGTCTACCCTGGAAATAGTATACAAGCAAACCAACTGCCCACCCACTTCCTGAGTGAACATTGCTGAGTGTTCCTGAGTCAGGGGCAGACCTAAATTCCTTAACCATCTTTTTCTTCCCTTTCCCAACCTGGCATGGCCTCACACCCCTCCACCACTCCACCCCTCCATTAAAGGCTATATTTATGAGCAGTGATGGATGCTCCCTGACAGGGCCACCCTAGAAAAAATTGGGTAATGACAAAAACATGATGCTCTGATTGACCCTTTGTGGTTTAGCACATTCACAATTTCACAATCCCCCAGCCCCCTTTTTTTTGTTTGAGATGGAGTCTTGCTCTGTTGCACTTGCTGGAGTGGAATGGGGTGATCTCGGCTCACTGCAAACTCTGCTTCCTCGGTTCAAGTGATTCTCATGCCTTAGCCTCCAGAGTAGCTGGGATTAGAGGTTCATGCCACCACGCCCAGCTAATTTTTGTATTTTTAGTAGAGACGGGTTTCACCATGTTGGCCAGGATGGACTCGATTTCCTGACCTCGGCCTCCTAAAGTGCTGGGATTACAGGTGTGAGCCAGTATGCCGGGCTAGATGTATGTATCTCTCTTAAGCCCATCTTACAGGTGAGGAAACTGAGTTCAGAGAGGTGATGTGACCAATCCAAGCCCACACAGCTGGTAAGTGTCAAAACCAGGATTTGAACCCTGGGCAGTGTGGCTGCAGAGGCCACACTCTGTTGTCCCTTAACAAAGCTATGGGGAACTAATTGGCATATTATTAGCTGAAATGAAGTACTTCGTGGTACCTGGCACAAAGGTACCACAATAAATGTTAGTTCCCTTGCCCCAGGAATGGTTTGCGTTTTAGTGACAGTGGAATGAAGAGTTTTCAGAATCCATTAGAGTTAGAAGGATTTACATCTGAGTGCACGAATGCGCTTGTGGGACACCCACGCAAGCCGCTGATAATCATCTGGGTTGGTCAGCCCCGTCCTCAGAGGTTTATACCTGGAGCTAAATCCCAATGGGCCTTCTGCCAATGACTTTTATAGCTTCTGACATTTCAGTCTCTTCATCTCAGGGAGTTGGTTCTCTGAGGATTTTGGGGGTAACAGTTTTAAAAATAACGTAAGGCAGCTGGTGATGGCTGCTTTAGGGGCAGCATGTGAGCTGGGCCCCAGGAGGGGAAAGCCATGAATCAGGGGTCATGTAGCAAGACAGGGCTTTCCTACAGGCCGGATTTGGTCAGCATGGGTCCCTGGTTCCCTTGAGGGATTCCCCGACTGTGTGGCCTGACAGTCGCACTCTGGTCGAATGCCTCCGATTCCCCCAGCTGGCCTGACTCACCCTGCATCGCTCAGACCTCTGTCAAGGTGCTGCTTGGAGAGTCAAAGAGGCTGCAGCAGGCAATCCCCTTGCCCACTGCAAGGCTGGTTTGGAGGCTGAACAAAATGGCACATCCTCTCAACTCCGGAAAGGTTGGGCCTTCCTTTCACCCTCCATCTCATGCCTGGAACCTCAAACAGCAGAAAAAACACAACGCAGAAAAAAATAATTATAATAATTATTAATGCTTTCTGCATCTCTAACACCACTCGATTAGTCATAGTCATAGTTCGAGTGCTTGTTATGATAACACCTCAGTGGCTTCCTTAACAGTTGGTAGTGATGAATGACATCATCTGGTCAAAGGGCTAGGGAGGAGTGTGCCTATTGACAAGAAACAGGGGCTGAGAAGCAGGGGAAGGAGAGTGGGACAGGGAATTGTGGGTGGAAGCCTGAGCTAAGGCTAGCGCTAGTGCACCTAGGTCAAGAGGGCAGATCCCTAAGTCAGAGACCACCACTTAATGTTCCAAAGACATCTAGGGACTCCTGGTTCATGGCTCTTCAGGTGGTGGATGGGCAATGTTCTCCAGTACTTTGGACACCATGGCCAGGCCAATCTCATTCCATCACCATCACCATCAAGTTATTCCCCAGTTTGGTCACTGGGAGAGACTTCTCATCGGCCACCAGAATAACTCTAAATTCGTATGAACCTTTCAGTTTCCCCACCTGTAACTTGGAAATAAAGATACTGCTGCTGTTATTGGGAGGATATAATGAAATAACAGATGGAAAGTGCCTGGCATGGTACACAGTAGGCACTCAGTAGGTGGTGGTGTATTTCACTCTATTTCTGTGTATGGTCCGTCACATCTTGTACTCCAATGTCTGTCACCCATTCCATGACTCCTGCCCTGCCTCCCACACATTCACTGATTCCCATGACCCCATGTCCCTCCTTTGTGAAGCCTCTTCCCACTGTTCCAGCTCACATCGACACCCCCTCTCTGAGCTCTTATACTATGGGTGGCCCCGGCTCCTCCTGTTGGGTCCTCCTTACTTGTAGAATGGGTGTAAGTTTCATGTTCTCACATAGATTTTAGCTTCTCAGGTTCAGGAACTGGGCTCATTGCTTCTTTTGATTCTCATGCCTGCCAAGTCACAAGGTGAGCAATAGGTTCTTTAGAAGAGACCTGGGAGGTGGGTAGGGGTGGGTGTGTGGCAATGGAAAGTTACCAAAAGTAATGGGGAAACCATCTGGGGCACTTCTGTTTGGGGATTTCCCTGGACCATGTTTCATGACCTGTACCAAGCCCGGTGCTTTGTTAAGCTGGAATCCTCCTATGCTCCCCACTTTCCATACCTATTTCTGCCCATGGCACTCATGTGAATTGGCAAAAGTGCTGTGGGATGGAAAATATTGGAATCTCAGGGAAAAGGGTCAGTGAGTACATCCTTCAGGGCAGGATGTGGAGTCCCAAAACTGCTTCATGCCCAGCAGATCACCAAACCCTTCCTCCATCTCCCCATGCCAGCTAAAGCAACCTTGGCTGTTATGCTCTGGCCCAGGTGTCTCTCAGGGCCTTTCATTCTCCACAAAAAGCTTAGGCATAGAGGCCAGTCTAGATCCAGACACAAGGGCCAGCTGGAGAATTGGGAAGTAGAGTAATGCCTGGCCATCAAGGCTGGTACAGTTCAGCCTGACAACAGTCTGCGGACAGTGGTCTGTTGTGAAAGGGGACGGACATGTCACCTTGAAGCTGCAGCACTTTTCTAGACCTAGCCCACCTTCTTGAACATTTCAGTCTTTTTGCATCCAGCTGGGTATATTCTGTCATATACACAAGTTGCCTTCGGCTCTGAGGCTGCTTTATAAGAACTAGTCCTGGATGGTGTTTGGTCAGGGATGAGGTTTGAGTTTGCTCAGCCCAAGCAGATATGTTTAAATTACTCTCAGATTGGATGCCTCAAGAGCCTGGCTTACTCCCCTTCTACTAACCACCTGTTTTCTACTTAACCCAAGCCAACTCACCGTTTGACTCCTTCCCACACTTTTAGAATTGTGAACTTTAGAATGCTGGAGTTGGAAGGAGCTGTAGAGACTAGCTAGTCTACTTTCTTCCTCATTCTATGGATGGGCAGACAGACCCAAGCCTTGGGGGTGATTTGCTATGAGCTTCTTACAACATCTACATTCTACACATGGATAGCTGTGTACCTTCCTGCTCCTGGATCAGAGCCTGCCCTTAAGTTATCCCCCATAGCCCACTCTTGTTCCATCAGTTGTGTCTGAATCAAAGGCTCCCTTCTCTTTATTCCTTCTATTAACAGCCTTAAAACTCACATTCTCCAAGAAAAAGCCTTCTTTGATTAATTCAGTTCACTTTTGTGTGAGGATTTTCCAGAGAAACAGAACCAATAGAAATGTGTGTGTGTGAGATTTATTATAAGGTATAAGGTATGGATCATGTGATTATAGAGGCTGAGAAGCCCCATGATCACCTATCTGCAGTTGGAGACCCAGGAAAGCTGATGGTATAGTTCAAAGGCCAGTTGGAGAGTCCCATGGGCTAGATTCTAGTACAGTTCTGAAGGCCTAAGAACTAGAAGAAGTTCCCAGGCAGGAGAAGATGGATGCTTCAGTCCAAGTCCAAGCAATCAGACAGAGAGGGGGAATTCTCCTTTCCCCCACTTTTTTTTGTTCTACTGGAACCCTTCGTAGATCAGACCATGCCCACTCACGCTGGGAAGGGCAATCTGCTTCACTCGGTCCACAACTTCAAATGCTAATCTCTTCCAGAAACATTCTCACAGGCACACCCAGAAATCATGCTTAACCAGACATCTGGACATCCTGTGATTCAGTCAGGTTGACCATAAATTAGCCATCACAATCCTCCATTCTTTTCTAGGCCGGTGGCTTGTGCTGTGTTAATTTTCACTTGCCATTGTTTTTCCCCCATGAGTTCCTGTAGGATTACAGGCATACACCATGTAATAGTGTTTCAGTCAATAATGGACCACATATATGATGGTGGTCCCATAAGATTATGATGCTGTATTTTACTATACCTTTTCTATGTTTAGATATGTTAGGATACACAAATAACCTACCATCATGTTACAGTTGCCTGCAGTATTCAGTACAGCATCACGCTGTACAGATTTGAAGCCTAGGAGCAATAGGCTATACTGTATGGACTATCTTGGTTTTGTGTAAATACACTCTATGATGTTTGCACAATGACAAAATCACCTAATAAGGCATCTCTTAGAACATATCCCCACTGTTGAGTGACACATGACTGAATTTTAATGTGTTCTATATCACTTTCATTAGTCTGGCAGCTTCCTCCATCATTCTAGGAGGCCCCAATGGTAATGGCTGTCTTGCAATCTTTATCTGGATTTTCACCCTTTGTCCAGCCCAGGGCTACAGACTCAGGGATGTTCATAGCCCAGTAAATGGGAAGTATCGCCCGATAATCAGATCACAAAGCCTCCTCATGCTGAGGCTGGGGTAAGACTTGGAGGAAGAAGAACCTTCCCTGACTCCTTTGCTGGGGTCAGTCTCTAAGGGTCAGGGCTCACCCCCTGCAGTGTAGAGACTTTGCTGCGGGACAGGATGTGAATATCCTTGACTTTTGCATGGTCAAGTTAAGTCACTTGTCCGGGGTCACAGTGACACAATCATTGCCAAACCTGTTCGTTTCATCAGGGCCCCATGGGATTTTGCCAAGTCAGTCCTCCTTTGTACTTTCTTGCTCAACTGGTGTAGAATTCTAGAATTCTCAGGCAGGAAGGGAATTCATGGCAGAGGGTGCGGTGAGGTGGAGGTCATGACATACATCCTCCTAAGCAGACACATGGACGTCAGAGGCACCAGAGGGTTTCCACATTGACCTGCAGTCACCCATTTACACATTCCTCACCTCCGAGAGTTCAGGTATTCTTGCAAATGTCTCCATTTTGCTACTGTAGCTTATCCTGAGCCCTTTACTGTTTTTCCTGGAAAACAAGAAAAATGTTTGGGAATTTGTATATTGGGAATGGGCAGTTGTCTGTGTTCATTTGTCTTAAAAAATTATTTGAAACATTGCCCTTTAAATGGAAAAATCATTTTCATGATTTTTTTTTTTTTTCTCAAGGATGTTTCCTGCTGCCTCCTTCAGACCTACTCTTATCACTCACAAACACTAGAGGTTCCATGGCCCAAGGAGGACAGCAGCTGGCCATTTCAGGCTATGTCCCCACATGGATCAGGACTCCCTGGGACATGATGGGAGTCTGGAGAAGGTGTCATGGTTGTCAGGAAGTGCCACATTCAGGAATATTGACTTCTGGCTCTTTCTCCATGTAGCTATGAGATGAAGCAATTTCTGAAGTTTAAGATAAAAACCTTACATGTCATCCAGCCTAATCCCTGATTTTACAGGCAGAAGAAGTGGATTTCAGAGCTAGCTAGTGGCAGAGCTGTGACTCACAGGCCACAGACCTCCTGACAGGCAGTCCCTTCTCAGAGAGTTCAGCACCTTCTGTGTTTGGTTGTGCTGAGGTGGAGTTGAAGGAGGAAGCAGGGCACACCTGCTGTAGGTCATGGGCTCAGATGACTTTCCCCAGACCTCTTGCTGTCTACTTCCCCTTTGAATTATCTCTGAGATGGGGTCTCACTATATTGCCTGGGATGAGTGCAATGGCTCTTCATTCACAGGTGCAATGATAGTGCACTGCAGCCTCGAACTCCTGGGCTCAAGCAATCCTCCCCCCTCAGCCTCCTGAGTCACTGGGACTACAAGGTGAACCACTGTGCCCAACGACCCCTCCTCATTAACAGAGTACCAGACAGAGTGGTGGTGTTCCACGGGACAATTCCACCACCTTCCCTGTCCAGAGAATACTACCGAGGAGCCATGAGGCCTCAGCTCCACTTGTAGACATGCCTTTACTTTTCTCTGAGCCTCTGGCCCCGCCCCTAACAGCTCTGGGCCTTATTTTGCCTGGCTGTAAAATGGGGAGAATTGCCCCAAGTTCCTTGTCTTCTGCTCCAAGGCAGTATATCTTAGAAATTATTTGAGTTCCTCAGAGAGAGGGTTGAGGAAAGAGACTTGTCCAACAAGAGGGCACGATCCTCACGAGGTTGGGAGGCCAGAGCATTAAAATCCAACAGCTGCTGGCTGGTGAATTATGACCCATAAGAGTCAACCTCGTGAGCCCTACTGTGTTAGACATTTTCCCCGAATTATTTTCACATAACCCTATGAGATAGGGCCTAACCTTATTTTAGTTTTACAGAGGGGAAACTGAAAGTCAGAGAGAATGCTGAAATAACTTGCCCAAGGTCATCCAGCGAAGTGGCAGAGCTGGGCTCCACACCCAAGAAGCCTGGTTCCAAGCTCCCATTCTTAGTTTCATTGCCTCCCAGACCTAGAGGCGGTACTACAGAATAGTGGTACATCTTCCTCCTGCCTCCACCTGCCCCACCTCCCGACCCCCACCAAAGGAAGGGATTGTGTGACTTGGGGATCCAGAGAGCGGGGATGATCTGTGAGATGTAGAAATAAAAGGATCAAGATCAAGTTTGGGAATTGCCGTGTCAGAGGAGTGGTTCATTTCTCTCTCTCCAAGCCGCCTAGTTCACATTCTTCACCTGGCCCACTGTTCCATCCGATCTTGACCTCGCTAGCCTGCCGGGGACGTGTGCAAGCCCACACTCCAGCCTAGGCATCCCCTCTGCAAGGGAAGTGGTGCTGTTGTGGAACTGCAGTCCTTGCGGACTTCAATTTGTATAGAAATGACAAGCACAGAGCAAAGGAAAGTGGGGTTTAATTTTAAACTCCCACCTTCCCACCCCCAAGTTGATTTCCTGTGACACTAATAAAAGCTTCAGGGTCTCTTACTTGCATTTCCTTTCCACAGCCAAAGTAATTATATATACATTTTTTTTCTTAAAAGACAGTTCTCCCTCCCATTATGTATGCCTCTGGGCCTCATAAAATCTGGCCACCCTCTTCCCCGATCCGATTTACCAAATGTCAGAGTCCCACAACGCCCTGAGAAACACCGCTGTCCTCCTGGAGCTCTCCCACACAGTACAAGCCTTGATTGAGGGTGTGATTCGGTTCAGAGTAGCTGGGTTGAATTTTTGTAAAGAGGTTGCCGTGTGTGCACTTTTGCCGACCTCAAAGCCACCAGAAGGAGGGAGCTGAGTGCACTTTTTTGTAATGATGACTCTCTATGATTTTCTCCATAGAGCAGTGCTTGCACACACAGGAGTCCAAGAATGTGCACTAAGGGAGCATTTCCACACAGATCTGCATCTTCCTTACCACTCACATGTGTGCACACATATATCCGTGTGTGTGCCAGTGCTTTAGGGCTCTGTTCCATGGGGTGAGTAACTTCTGCTATAGGGACCATGGATGTGGAGCCATTCTTTGGGACTACAGATATCCAATTTATTTCAAGGATCTGGAAGACTGGGCTTCCAGACACCTATGAACCGACAGGACTGCCTTTGTCTGTCATAAGGTTCCTTATTGACAGACTGCTGGCCAGGTTTAGGGGAGATAGAGGGGTCACCAGACTGGAGATGCTGAGGGTGAGTGAGGGAGTGTAGGGTGGAAAGGAAGACAAATAAACCATATCTGCATACCCCTTCCCTATCAGCTCCCATACTGATCATGGCCCATTTCTTCACACCAACAAGAGTCTTCACCAAGGTTGCTAACTGCAATGGTACAGTCCAGTGAGCTGTAGTAAAAAGGGGGAATTTACAGGAACGAGTCTGGGGTGTCTTGGAATATCCATGGGATGGAAGCTGCTGCAGGACACAAAGGGATTGGAACCAGGAGTAGAAGTCATCAGAAAGCCAGGACTCAGCTTCTCGCTCTCTGAGGCCACATGGTCACTCCTTTCTGTTTTCCTTGGCAGCTTTCTCTGCATCTCTTAGCAGTTTGCAGAGGATTGCAACTACACAGCTCTAGAGGCTACCAGTCTTTAATTCAAGGGACCAGCCAAGACTGACTAGTGCTCTAAAGTCCCAAGACCAAATTACTGGGAGACAGAGACTAACAGCTCAGCTTAGGTCAGTTGTCCACTTTCTAATCAGCTGTAGCCAGGAGACCAGGGTCACATGGCTGCCAGTGGACCGAGTTCAGGGTGGAAAATATAATCAATGGTGACCCAAGTTAAATGGCTTGTCCTCTGTGAAGACTCCTGATCAATCCTATGGAAGAAGTGCCCTCTCTCCTGAATCCCCACAGCACTTTCTCTTCTTGGCATGTATTGCTTTCTATTTTGTGTTACTATTATTTTTATAAACATCTCATCCCCTCTCCCACCTATCTATAAGCAAGTTTGTTTATCTTCACATATTTCACAGCTTGTACAAAAAAGGATATATTTAATAATTATCCAGAGTCATTGATAACTTTCAGATAAATCAATTTTCAGGAACTTAAGCAACTTGGGCAAGTGTTTCATTTCACTGAATTGTCCTGGCTTGATTAGATGCAATTAATTCAACCAATTTTTATTGAGTGCCTTCTACATACCAGACTGCTGAGGACACAACGCTGAACAAGACAAAGTCCATACCCCGTTGAGCTTCCAGTGTAGTGGTGAAGACCATCAATCAGTCAACAGTGTTTCCTCTAAACTAGGCTTTCAGCTGGGTGCCAAGGATAGAGATGTGTAAGTCTCCAGCACTGCCCTGGAGGAGTTGTCTCCCTGGGGGCAGGGTAGAGGTGGTAGGATTTGGGGGACAGTCACAGATGACTGGTCAGATATATTGCTGTGCAACATGACAGTATTATTAGTTAAGGGTTGGGGAAGAAGTGCTGTAAGACCCCAAAGAGAGAGTGATTTACCACCCGGAGGAGGAGGGTGTGGTCAAGGGAGGTTTTGCTAAGAACGGTGACACGTGACTGAACTTGAAGGGTGAATAGGAGTTTGCCAGGAAGAGTGAGAGTTGAGTATGTGAGTGTATGTGTGTTTAGGGAACCGGGATGGGGAAAGGAGATAGGAATGATGGTGATCAAGCCCTTCCAGATCAAATCATTTATCTGGAAAAAGATTTTAGGCATTGTGAAAGAGCTGCTGTGTCTGGAGGAAGGTGAGACATTTAGTATATCTGGAACACAAAAAATACAGGGAAAAGAATGGGGAAATTGGCCCCAGCCCCTCCTGGCCTTGTATGCTAAGTCTGGGAGGCAGTGGGTAAGTAGACACTGCCAGTTGCCCTGGGGTCTGGAAGGCAATGATGTTGGCTGGGCATCAGGACCAGGCACAGCCTGAAGACCAGCTACCTCTGGCCAGAAACATATTCCAGAAGGCCTTAGGATGAGACATTACTCCTGCCTGAGGTCATTGACCTCTGGTTCATGGAGGGAGATGGCTGGATGGTGAGATTCTGGTGAAATTTGTCACTCCCATATTGCAACCTTCCTCAGAAAGCACTGGATCTTCTAACTTTCACTCTCTCCTTAGTGGAGTGGGATTTTCTAAATTTTGCAATTGAATTTAAGAAATCAAAGAAAGTTGTCCATTTGTAGCAAAAAAAAAAAAAAAAAAAAAAAAAGCAACAGAAGTCTGCCTCTACACCCCTGTGTCCTTTGAATTACAAGCCTGTAGCCCATGGCCTTCTAGCCAATGATATGAGGGGGACTAGAGATGAAGGATTTCCATGGACTGCTCCTGCTCTGGAATGTTCCTCACAGATGACAGATCTACTCTCCACTGTCCCCATGTGCCTAGGCAGGGGTGGAATAGAGACAACTTCCTGGACCTTTCCCTGGCCAGGCTCAAGGCAATTGGCACCTGGTCCTCTTCTCTTTACAGCTCTGTCTCGGTGCCCTCCCCATTCCTGGTCAGCCTCCAGCACTGTTGGCCCACCTGCCTATCTCAGACCTCTACTGCTCTGGGTCAGTCTTAGACAAACTACTCCTCCTCCTTCTCTGCCTGTCCAACATCACTCATCCTTCCAGTCAAAAGTCTGTGTCTCTATAAAGGCTTCTCCATCCCACCTGAGTCAGACCCAAGAGCTCCCTCTTCTGTGCTGTCCCTGCACTTTTGATTCACTTCTGTTATTACCCCCACTTCCTTGAAGGACAGTTATTTGTTCTTATGTTCATATCGTTCTTATGTTCTTATGTTAAGTAGACTGAATTTCTTGGGGACTAGATCTTAATTATCTCTGTATCCCTGGTCATGAGCAACAGTGCCTGACACATCACAGACTCTTAGTACATACTCTATTTTTCAATGAAGGATGATTATCTGGGTATCTTGACTGTTGGGGTTGAGGTAGGATGAAGGTAGCTTTGGGAAGAACTCCAATGAGCAGAAAAAGGGAAGGGACATTCCTGGTGGAAGAAACAGTTTGAACAAAGGCACTGCCGTGGAAAGGCATGGACAAACATGGGAGCCTGCAAGGAAGGAGGGGAAGGGGAGGCTGTAGCACAGGGTGCTCTGAGCACTGTCCTGGGCTCCTTGTGCGCATCAGTGAATGCACCAGGCCTTTGCAGAAACTTGATGTATTGGCACTGATCTGTAGAGAAGGGAACAGAGGCCCAGGAAGGTCACACAGCTCATGAGTTGGTGATGGAGATGGGATTAGACCATTCCATTAGACTCTAAAACCCATGGCTTATTGGGGCCCTAGAGAACACTTAGTAATTCAGGTTGCCTGGTGCCTAGAGTAAGTGAGTAGGTTGTGAGAAGAGGTTAAGTGTGGAAAGGTGTACATGACAGAATTATATTATTCATAATATCTAGGGTGGTTTTTTTTTTTCTGCCTTCCATGTGCCAAAACCTGGACTAAGCATTTTTATATATCACCTCATCAAAACGAACAGCACCTTTATCAAGCGATTACCCTTATTTTACAGATAAGGAAACTAAATGTCAGAGAGTTCAATAATTTTCCCAAGATCACGCAGCCAATAAGCGATGGAGCCATGACTTAAATTCAGGTAGTTTGATGACACAACGCAGACTAATTGGGAAAGAGCTTCATGGGTAAGTTGTGAGTCATAACTTAATTTCAATCCCTGGTGACATATTGGAGGTATAAATTTTCCTTTTTTTTTTTTTTGCCATGGGCAAGTTCCAAGCCCGGGCTTCACTTCCAACACTGTCCCTCCCTTCCCTGTACAGTTCTGCCCACTTGCCCTGTCTTCTTGCTCTGTCCTCTATGCCCACATGTATAGGATTGGATCCCCAAGCAAGGCTAACTGCTAGCCTTAAAGAAAGACCAATCTTCTGGCAGATAAGAAGGCCTGTTAAGGAAGATGAGGGGACAGGAAAGCAAGGGGAATGTCAGAAAAATAAGGGGCCTGGCCAGTATCTCAAGAACAGATGCAGCAGTGGCCCTGGAAGGGCAGAGGGGACTTCATTTCCTTCTCCAGATCCCTTTTTTCCTTTGAGGTTCAGTCCCAAATGGGTAAAGTTCAAATACTAGCCTTACTCAGAATTCCCTAGTCCTGCTTGCTCAAAAGGTGGATCCTGTCCTCACTCTGATCTTCAAAACGTCTTTTTGTGGGGCTTGAGAGTTTGCCTTTTTAAAACCAGCACCGCAGAGAGTCTACACATTGAGGGTCTTGCCTTCGGTAATGCAGTTACATCCATGGGCTTTCTCTATCACTGCTGAGAGAACTTGGAGTGCCAGGAAGTTGGGGTTGGACGCCTTCCAGTTCCTTGCCCTAATCAGAGGCATTGACCTCAGGCCCTGTGTAGGAGTCCCCATCTTTCGGAATTAGTGATGTGGTTAGAGTAGCAACGTGACTCTCTGTGGACGGAAGAAGGTAGGTCGGATGTGAGAGTCTCCCTCCATGAACATGTGTGCGTCATCTCAGTCAAAGCTTGTATCTTTACTCTCAAAAACAAGTCATTTTTGTTCCTGTCAGCATCTTGGCCAGCCCACAACAAAGAGTACAAGCTGGATGCTGTGCTGCAGTAAAGAGGCCCAGACACAGGCCTCAGGTGATCCTGTAGGGCACGGCGGGAGAGAACAGGAAAGGATTATTCCCCCAGGGGCTGATGGGGCTGCCTTCAGCAACACAAAAACATGCTTACAGAAAACTGCCAGAGGACATAGGAGTGATCTGCTTGTATGAGGTTTTTCAACCACCAGGAATGGGGTGACCTAGTCCAGAGCCCTCTAATAAAGTGACTTTCAACCTGACTGCACTTCAAAATAATCGGAAGCTTTAACAAATAGAGATGCCCAGGCCTCATCCCAGATGTACCAAATTTATCTCTTAGGGATGGGGTCTGGGACTCTGTGCAAAGTCCCTGGGAATTCTGGAATAACTAATCTGGCATTGCTCCAGGAAATAGCAGTTCGAAAGCACTCCAGTAAGGTGGGAGTGAAAATTATTCCAGCTTGAACACTACAATATTAAGTCATCCTTTCTCTCTTTGCCCTGTCTCTTCCCTTCCCTTTCTTGCTCTCTATGACATGGCATGAGGCTCAGAAGAGCTTCCTCTCTCATGCTTCTTGCAGGGCAGTTCAGGGAAAGATGTAGCTGTGTAAATTCCAGGAGGGCTTCAACTATATTTAAATATGGGTTGCTTGCCACATTCACCTGCCTGTCAAGTCTGCAGATGACAGCTGCAGAATGTGGCACCCAGGCCTTGAAAGTTGTGAAGCAAAATTGGATAACATCTGTCCGAGTCATAACAAAGAGAGTTCCTGTGCTGGGAGCGGGGGCTAATGAACCTGGAGATCCTTTCCAACACGGACATTCCCTGATGCCGATGATAACCTTTTCAAATGGTTGTTTTCTTGATTTTTATCTGTTTCTGGCACCTCCGTTGATTCCCTATATGACGATAACCCCCAGATTGAGTGCAATGAAATAATTTAGGTAATGAGAAGCTGAAAGTTACTAGAGATGGAAGCAATTAGGGTGTATAAAGTGTGCATTGTGTGAGTCATAGGCTGTGTCTTTAAGCAACAAGCTTTTATTGGTGTCAGCATCTTTCTAAGCACAATGCAAACCCAATAAGGATGAGATGTGGGGTTTGAAAGTGTTTCCAACCAGAGACGCCTGAGAGAATGACCCAGGGATCAAACAGAGATGCAGGAGAGTGAGACTTCAGTGAAACTCATCTCAACCTGTTTCCTCAACTGCTTTCCACACCTTTGTTTGGGGTTGGAGGAATAGAAAATGGGCTTGGATTTTTCAATCTAAAATTCTCTGTTCGAGCCTGAAATTCTCTTACCTTATAGGAAGAGTAGCTGTATCTTTCAGGGATAGAATGAGAGCTAACTGCATGTGTGAAATTATCTGAATCCCAGAGAAATGCTCTTTAGAAGAATCTACCAGACTCCTTCCTTTCTAAATCATACCCTTCTTCGAAGTTCCCATCAGTCCTTGGATCCTCTGTGGACACTGTTCTGATCATTCAGGCACGAAATGATCTCCTGCTGTCTGCATCCCTGGCTCTGATTCTAGAGTACACACCTGTATCGGCACAATTTATTTGGCTATTAATCATGTATGTATTTCTGATAGCTCTCAGCTGCCTGGGATGGTTATTTACTTTTTTGTGCTAGTTTTACCTTCTCAATGGGACTTTGAGCAAATTAAGAGTGAAAACACATCTGTACTGATCCATTTACACGTCCAATAAATAGATTTTAGTGCCAACTTGTGCAGCCACTGCTCTAGGTCTTGATACAAATATATACCAGGTGGTAGAGGCTATAAAGACAAAGCAGGTTAAGGGGAGTTAAGTGATAGAATCAGGAAAATCATTGACCTGAAAAATGAATAATAACCTCATTCACTTTTTTCTGTTTATCAAAGAATGCCATATGCTAGATGCTAAAACAATTTACATGTGTGTGACTAGAGCAAGCCATTATAAAAAGGAAACAATCCAAATGGAAGAAATATTTTATCAGGCTGGAAAATACAGTTATTGAATTAAACTCCAAAATGCAAGCCATAGCTTACAAATGGACACTGCAGAAAACTGAAATAATGAGTAAAAGGCAAACTAAAGATAAATTTCCTAGAACACAAAAGCAAAAGATAAAGAAATGAAAATGAAAGAATAGAGTAAACATGAAATACAGATATCAAAGAGCTAACCTACATATAACAGGAGTTCCTAAAAATAATGAACAGACTCTTTTGGAGCAGAAGCCATATGTAGAAAATATAATGGCTTTAAGTAAAATCTTATTTTAAAAACTGAATGTGCTTACTGTATTCATCAGGAGTCTGGGTTGTGTCAGGGTCAGTTCAAATTGGCTTAAACAAAAAAGAAATTTTGCTGGTTCACTTAACGAAGTCCAAGGGTTCACTAGAAATCCATCCCTGCTGCTCTTGCTTTTCTCTGGGTTGCAGTCATTCTTGGGAGGGTTGTTCCTGTAGGGTGACATTCAGTATCTCCAGACTTACATTCTCCCAGTTTACCAATCCCAGTGGAAAAGAGAGTCCTAATACATGTGCCATTAACCTTGGGTTAATCCTCATTGATTTTGATTGGCTTGGCTTGGGTCATGTACTCACCCTTGAATCAATCTATGCAATTGAGAAGGGTTGTTGCCTTAATTTCACTGGCAGCACACACCTACTCCTGGGATGAGAGGATGGGTCAGCTTTGTCATACGGACTGCAAATAAGGGAGAAATCGCCAGAGGAAAATGGGGTTGCTAATTTCAGAAGAAAGGGGAATGAATGTTAGGTAGGCTAAATAACATCACATTGGGCAGATAGAAAACAGCTACTACTCTCAAATCTATCCAGGTAGAACTTTTATATCTAAAATATTACAAAAACTCTATAAATAAGTAGGCAGGGGGAAAAAAAGTCAAGCATTCTTCAGACTTACTTTCCATGACTCTAAATGTGAGAAGACAATGAAACAAAGCATTTTAATCTGTGAAGGAAAGAAGTTGTGTGACCTGAGAATTCTATGCCTAGGTAAATTGTCACTCATAACATATGCACTCGGAAAATACAATTCCCAGGACTTTCCCTGAGCAAACTAGTAAAAAATGTATCACAATAAGGATAAATTAGAGTTGGTACAAATTATCACCCAGTCCTATCATTCTACCTCTGAAATACACTACAAATTGGTCCCCTTTCCACTGTCAACCTGGTATCCTGTTAGTCCAAGTCAATATCATATTTTACCTGGACTATTGCCACAGCGTATTAACTTGCCTGTCTCTTCTACTCTTAGCCCTTCTAAGTCATTCTCTACATGTCATCCAATGGTCTAGTAAACCAGATCATGTCACTTTCTTGCTTAAAATAAATTTACAGTTTCTTATGGGTATTAGTTTGTTCTCCCACTGTTATAAAAACATACCCAAGACTGGGTAATTTATAAAGGAAAGAGGTTTAATTGACTCACTGTCCTGCAGGGCTGGGGAGGCCTCAGGAAACTTACAATCATGGCAGAAGTGGAAGCAAACACGTCCTTCTTCATATGGCAGCAGGAAGAAGTGCTGAGCAAAGAGGGAAAAGCCCTTTATAAAACCAGCAGATCTCATGAGAACTCACCCACTATTACTAGAACAGCAGCATGGGGGTAACTGCTCCCATGATTCAATTACCTCCCACCAGGTACCTCCCATGACATGTGGGGATTATGGGAACTACAATTCAAGATGAGGTTTGGGTGGAGATACAGCCAAACCATATCCTACGGCATGTAGAGTCAATTCAGCTCCTTGCTATGACTTTCAAGACCTTGCCTGATTCTACCTCTGCAGTTATTCCCAACCCAGCCACACTATCCTCCACTCACCATGCTATAGTCACATAGCCACTGACCAGTTTTTGCTGTGCATATGCTAAACTCCTTCTTCTCTCAGGGCCTTCACTCATGCTGTTCCCTAGACCTGGAACTCTCTTCCCTCAACCCTTTCTTTTCCTGGCTCCTTCTTTCTCATTACATCTCAGCTTACTTATATCACCTCTTCAGATGTTCTCTGGTCTCACAATCTGCAAATAAGCTTCCTTTAATTTTTTTTTGGCATCTTTATCTCAGACCACTAATCACAAAATGTAGCTATATATTTATGTGTTTACTTGTGTTACATTGGTCTTCTCTTAGAGTATGAACCCCACAAAAGCAGGGGCCATGTTTAATTTATTTGCCACTGAATTCCCGGTCTTAGCACAGTGTATGACACAGAAATGGTGTGCAATTTATATTTGTAGGAGTAAGGCAAGAAGAAACATTGAAATGGGGTAGCTATATATAGAAACAAATATATAGAAATGAGTTATGGGAATTGATTTAACTATAATTTCTAAGGTGATGGTAAACATTTTTTTCTATTAAAGAGATGAACTATGGTGTTAAAAAATGGAGCAGAAAGCATATTTAAAAGAGTAAATAAACACATTCAGTATATAGTGCTTTTGGTTCCTAATTTGGTGCCTTAAAAATTGATATAGGCCGGGTGTGGTGGCTCATGCCTGTAATCCCAGCACTTTGGGAGGCTGAGGCAGGCAGATCACTTGAGGCCAGGAGTTCGAGACCAGCCTGGCCAACATGGCGAAACCCTGTCTCTACTGAAAATACAAAAATTAGCCGGGTGTGGTGACACATGCCTGTAATCCCAGCTACTCTGGTGACTGAGGCATGAAAATCACTTGAACCCTAAAGGCAGAGGTTGTGGTAAGCCAAGATTGCACTATTGCATTCCAGCCTGAGAAACAGAGCGAAACTCCATCTAAACAAAAACAAACAAACAACAGCAAAAAAAACTGTACCAAACAAAAGATACTGACTGACATGATGTGAAGCTCTGAGAGTAAAATTAACTGTGCATGTAGAGTGACTGTGGCCTTGAAGGAAGGATAGAATTCAGAAAATTAGGGAGAGGTATGAAGGGAATTTTGTGTGTGTGTGTGCACACATGTACATGTGCATACATGGTGGGGTGAGGTAGGAAAAGACTAGGTAAGCAGAGATCTGGCACTGAGACAGAGTAAATGGAGTGAGGTGGGAGGGTGAGGAGCACCTAAGACTTCCAGGTACAAGAGAACTCGCGGTAGGTTAAATTCACAGAGAGTAATGTAGAAAATGTTGCCATGAGGACAAAGCATCCACCTTGGAGGGGCTTGTTGCTATGTATGTGTGCCTACAGTTGACACAAGTCTTAGCAGGAGTCCTGAGAAAAGGCTCCCAGCCCATTTAGTCTGTGGACAATAAGGACCCCTTGTGGTGCAACAAAGAAGGTGAGAGACAGATGTAGTGAAGAGGCTGCAGGGGCTAGAGATGCTGGCCAGGAAAGGACAGCCTGGGTGGGGCATCATGAGTGAAGAGGGTGCCTGAGGATTCTGTATGACAGAGAAGGAAGGCAGAAGGTTCTGGAAACAAACTTGTACTCCTCCCCATGAACTCAGAAGCAGGTCTTGTTTTAGGGGGAGAGAACAAAGCTGCTTTCTATTCTTGGTGAACAGTCTTTGTGTATGTTGATCATGATGTCCCTCAAAGCATGGGCATTGCTGCCTGCAGACAGGAGCACCTAGGAGCAGTGAAGAGTGGTAGATAAAGCATTCCTAGGCAGCAGACCTGGGCTGGAATACCTGTCTCTGCTATTTACTATTTGTGTAAATCCAAGCTGGTTCATTATCTTAAGACTGCTCTCATCTGAAAGGAAGGGATAATAATGCATGATTTCACATCCCTATGTGAGATCTCCATATGTGACAGGCTTTGTAGTCTGTACTGTTAGTTGAACTTGGTGTGGGGTGGGTGGGCATGAGCTTCAGAAGATGCTGTATGTGGGCCTGACCTCCACTGGCTTTTCCTGCAGGTCTTCACTTTAGCTCAGCCTCAAAGGAAGACTCTGTTGGCCAGCTGGGTAGAATATTTCTCTGCCCAGCCCACAGCTCTGGTAGGGACTTTAAAAGATGATTTTATACTGCACCATTGTAGACTGTAAAAGTACCATACCAATCTCTGGGCATCTATCTAGTTTTAGGAAAATCACCAGAAAAGGTGAATTTGCTCTCTTGATTGACTGTAAGTAGCATGTAAACTATAAGGCGGGTTGTGCAATTGGCACTAGATGGCACCATAGCAGCCTCGGTGCATTATGAGACCTGCTTCAAACAAGAAATATAGTAGCTGGGAGGTGGAGTTGGGCCCAGGATAATGATAAGGACAAATTTCCATTAAATGACTTGCAAGATACTGTCCTTCATTTATAATGAGTTTGACAGGAACTTCCCCAGATTCATCAGTGGATTGCATGTTGCAGCTGAGCAATCACCACCAGGTGTAGAATCAACCATCTCATCCATGTTTGCGAAAAACCTTATGACAACCTCGCTTGGGGCAATCTCCTGTGAGGCAATGAATTCTCCTTCCTCTCAAGACCCATCCCAACCTCTCTTTATTGCCACTAGTCTCACCATTAGGGTCGGATCTCACCTTTCTTTGGGGGTTGGAGGGCATGGACAAAGTCTGACTCAGAATAGTGTATACACTAAAAGAAGTGCAAGATTTTACTAATAAATACTGGCAGAATCTTGGGAAATATGTGTGAGAATAGATTCTAAGGGTGTTAGACCAAGGAAGATAGAATATAGCACTGGATTGGATTGAATTTATTGGCTATGTTTATGAGACATTCTGGGTTTAGTGTGCTAGCTCTTGCAACTGAAAGTGGCTCTAAAATTTCTTGGTTGGCTGACTAAACCTTGGACTCAATGGTGGCATATGTTCAATAAGGCTGGAATGCCAGAACTTCCCTGACACAATGTAGAGGAAGGCATCCAAGACTTAAGGAGGAAGGAAAGATGGAGTGACTTTATCACATGAAATCTCTACATCCACCCCACTCAAATCCATCCCCCAGAATGCCTAGAGGACAATCCTTTCATAAAGACATTGAGAAACGTATTGACAAAGGTAGCACTTGCATCTCTGAAAAACTCTGTGGTGGCTGTCTTCTATAAGCCAGGAATGATGGTGAGACACCTCCATTGAGCTGGATCTGATTTTAATAGAAATGATGAGACTCCCATGCAGCAGAGGCCAAATGCTATAATTTAACCATTAGAGACAAGGGGACTGCAAATACTGACATAGTTTGGATGTCTGTCCCCTCCAAATCTCATGCTGAAATGTGATCCCCAATGCTGGAGATGGAGGTGGGGCCTAGTGGGAAGTGTTTGACTCATGGGGATGGATCTTTCATGAATGACTTGGTGCTCTCCTCAGAGTAATGAGTGAGTTCTCACTCTATTTGTTCACATAAAAGCTAGTTGTCTAAAAGAGCATGGCATCTCTCTTGTTTCTTATCTCACCATGTAACATGCCCCCTTTGCTTTCCACCAGATTGGATGCTTCCTGGAGCCCTCAGCAGAAGCAGATGCCAGTGCAATGCTTCTTGCACAGTGTGCAGAACCGCAAGCCAAAATAAACCTCTTTTCTTTATAAAGTATCCAGCCTCAGGTGTTCCTGTATAGCAATGCAAAATAGACTAAGACAAATACCATAAAAAACAGAAAGGGCATAATGATAATCAAACTGTTTTGAAACTTAGAGATTTTTAGTGAAGCGAATTGATCATGGTGCATCTAGGAATGAAAAAGATGGCCAGTTTACTAAAATGTCATCTGAGCTATATAAAAAGTTTGGTGACCCCACCTCTACTAAAAATACAAAAAAATTACCTGGGCATGGTGGCGGACGCCTGTAGTCCCAGCTACTCAGGAGGCTGAGGCAGGAGAATGGCAAGAACCTGGGAGGCAGAGCTTGCAGTGAGCCGAGGTCACGCCACTGCACCCCAGCCTGGGCAAAAGAGAAAAACCCCATACAAAAAAAAAAAAAAAAAAAAAAAAGTTTGGTAACCAAAAACTCGAGCTGCCTTTCATTCTATTTCCAGACCTAGGCCAGTTCCAGACTTAGAATCTCTTGACTGAAGGTGGACAAATGATGCATCCTGTGGATTTCAGTTAGTATCTTTCTCCAGCTATTCTCGTGCTTGTTCAATGGCCCTGAGCATCAAGTGGCCATAATGTCAGGGATGGGGACTATGCATGGATTCAACAACATGGACTTACCCTAGTCAAGGCTTTTCTGAATACCAACACTGCTGAATGCCTAGCTTGCCAACTAAACTAAGCCTCTGTTATGGCACAACTCCCTAAAAGGCCCAGCCAGCCCCCAGGGGCAGGTTGATTACATTGCAACCGTTCCATCATGGAGGGAAGCAAAAATGTTTCCTTACTGCAGGACATGTGAATTCTCAGTACAGATTTGCTTTCCTGTCCAAAAATCTTCTGGTAGTTGTGACTACAAAATATGGTGTACTGCATACAACATTTCTTCTGATCAAGAAAGTAATTTCAAAAGAACTGCAGCAATGGGTTTATGCTCATGGAATTAACTGGTACAACCACATATCCTAATCCCCAGAAGCAGATGGCGTAATAGAAAGATTTGATGGTCTACTGAAGATTCAGTTATGGTACCAGTTGGGAGATTACAGTCTGAAAAGATGGGGTTCTACATCAAAGGATGTAGATTATACTTGGAATCATAGACAACTATATGGTTCCATATTTCCCATAGCCAGACTACACAGGTCTGGGAATCAGGGGTGGAAGGGGGACTAGCTCTTCACACTTTCGCATCTCATAGCCTACTCACAGAATTTTTGCTTTTCATCCCTGTGCCTTTGAACTGTGTTGGTTTGGAGTCTTGGTTCCTAAGGAACAAATGTCTCTACCAGGAAATACATCAATGTCCCATTGGTTTGGAAGATGAGACTACTATTTGGCCATTTGGGGATCCTCATGATGCCAAATCAACAGGCTAAGAAGGTTACTCTATGACTAGGGCGATTGATTACCAAAGTGAAATTGGATTGTTGCCACTCCATGGGCCCAGAGAGGACTATATCTGGAACCCAGGGGGATTTTCTGGGGTGCCTTTTAGGATTTTCATGTCCAATAGTAAAAGTTAACGGAAGATGACAACTTCCTCAGCCCCTGGCTAAAGGCATAACCACTGATGATTCAGACCCTTCAGGCCAGATGGATTACCCCGCCACATAAAAAACCCCAACCATGTGAGGTGCTGGATGAAGGCAAAGGAAACATAAAATAGGCAGTGGAAGAAGGAAGTTATAAATATCAATTATGGCCCCATGACTAGTTACTTGTTTACTGTGTGTGTGTATTTGTATATATTAATTATTTTATTTTTTCTTCTTATTCATATCATTTCATACAGGTCTTGTTGGAAGTAACTTTGCAATTTGTTTTTTAGAAAACGTATTCAGATGGGACTGTGACTGAATTTGAGAATTAACATTTCTCAGAGATGGATACAATGACTTGAGACTTTATAATCCTGAATTTGGGGAGAAGGTGATGCTCGCCTGTTTTATATGCTGAATAGTTGCATTTTGTTGGGAGGAAATGAATTGTTTTGTGGTTGTATCAAAGTTCAAATTTTTGTGGAGCAGTGTAATGGATGCTAAATAGCCAAAGGGGTGAACTGTATCTGTTATTGCCTCTGAGTTCTAAACCCACCCTTCTATAGTCTGCTTTGTGATCCTAGAGCCCAGACCCTAAAAACCACATTTCTGCATTGCCAGTTGGCTCTGCCACTAGGGGCACTAGATGGAGACTTCAAAGCTGGAGGCAGAACAAGGGGTTTTCTCCTTTCTATATGCTTCCTGAGGGTTTCCTGTTCCTTGTGGTTCCTGTGAGTGTTACCCCAGAGAAGCTTTTTCATCATAACATTTTTTTTTCCTTATAGCAGCAGCTAAATGTAGTTTTCAGTTTTTCTAACTTGCAGAATCAGCTTCATCATGTGTCCCTTGGGGACACCAGCAATAGCCAGTCAGTGTCCCTTCTGCAGAGATTTGGGTCCTAATCCCCTGGATCCCTCCCTGTGAACTCAGACAACAAGCACTGGCCAAGCAATACCTCTTACAGATCTGAGTTTCAGTTCCTTGGGGCTTCTCTATGAAGTTTCTAATTTTTAGTAATTTCAACCTTTTCTCTTTGCCTCTTGGCTCTCAGCAGTTGCAACCTTTATGATATTTTAGAGTTCTCTTTTAACTTTTTTTAGTTACTGTGGTTGTTAGTTTTATATATCAGTTTGGCTTGGCCGTAGTACCTAGTTATTTAATTAAGCACTAATCAGGTATTGTTGCGAAGGTATCTTGCAGAGCTACACTAAATTGACTTCAAGTAAAGGAGATGGCCCTCAATAGTGTGGATGGGCCTCATTCAATCAGTTGAAAGACCTGAAGAGCAAAAACTGAGGTTTCCTGGAGGAAGAAGAAATTCTCAAGACTGCAAATTAGCTCTTGCCTGAGAGTTTCCAGCCTGCCAACCTGCCCTACAGATTTCAGGCTTGCTAGCCCCCATGGTTGTATCAGTTAATTTCTTGAAATAAATCTGTATATAGTAAGAGATGCTGGTTCTGTTTTTCTGGAGATCCCTGACTGATATAGTTATCTAGTTAGTATATTTGTACCTATTTACATATATTTAAATAACTGTTGTGGTTTCCATCTCCTGACTGAACTCTAACTGAGTCAAGCAATGCACAATTGGAAGTTTTCAATAAAGACTCCTATACTAAGTGTAAGTTTGAACAGCAATTATGAGCAGAGATTGCAGCCAGTAAATATCAATAGAATATTGCTTAGGCAGAGAATATGGCAAACCCAAGTATGTAGGTTAGAAGAGCAGCAAGAGACAATGGTCAACACATAGAACAGGTAAGCAGCATTCTGCAGAGGATAATGGAGGAAATCAGAACGCTTTGGGCCTGGCGCGGTGGTTCACACCTGTAATCCCAGCACTTTGGGAGGCTAAGGTGGGCAGATCACATGAGGCCAGGCATTCGAGATCAGCCTAGCCAATATGGCAAAACCCCATCTCTACTAAAAACACACAAAAAATTAACCAGGCATAGTGACAGGCACCTGTAATCCCAGCTACTTGAGGAGCTGAGGCATGAGAATCACCTGGACCTGGGAGGCGGAGGTTGTAGTGAGCCGAGACTGTGCCACTGCACTCCAGCCTGGGCAACAGAGTGAGACTCTGTCCCCCCCACCCCTAACACACACACAATTCACTTTGAACATATGCAGAGTGGAAGCACAACTACTTTCTATGAATAGCAGTATGAGTACTACTAGGACAGGACTATGTCAATGCAGAAGAAAAAGAGAATGGAACACCTTGGGTCAAATAGAAGATTAGAAGTTAGAAGAGAGGAAACCACCCTGGATCACAGCAGAAGTTACTTACTGGAGACAGTTCTGTGTCACTAATCATCTGAGACCTTAGAGAACTAAAACAACAACAATCATTTATTTTGCTCACAAATATACAATCTGGGCAGGGCTCAGTACCGATAGATCATTTCTGTTCCATATAATGTTAGCTGAAACAGCTCAAAAAGGACTGCCAGATCCATTTTCAAGATATCTCATTCATATGACTGAGGCTGGCTCTCTGGGAGCTCTGCCAGAGCAGTGGGCTATGAACCTCTTTCCCATGTGAGTCTATCTCCAGGATGTTTGGGATCATTTATGGCTGAGTTCTAAGAACAAACAGCCTGAGAGAGAAAATGAGAAACTGACAGAGTCTTAATGTCTGGACCAAAAAAACTTGGTTCTGCTGCATTCTGTCAGTTAAGTGGTCACAGAACCCAGATTTGAGGGCAGGAGATATAGACGTCATGTCTTAGTGGGAAGAATGCCAAAGAATTTTGGGACCAAGTTTTAAAATGGCCACAGAGGAAACATTAGAACAGGCAGCCAAAATTTTACTCTTGAGAATTCCTAACTGGCCAAGTTAACTGCTAAATAAAGTGTATGTAGTTCTCTTTGGATTGGGTGGCTTTAGTTATCCACCATGGTTATCCACCTTGGTTTTGGAGATTAACATCAGCAAAAAAGGAGTAGCATAATCCTATATGAAACATAGTCTTGGTAAGAAAATAACACCAAGCAAGTTATAACCAGACATATCTTAAAAGCAGCTATATAAGAGAGACATCCATGGGGAAAGTAAGAAAGATGAAAATGATAGCAAATTTCTCATTGGAAGCAATGCAAATAAGAAGACAGTGAAGCAATATCTTTAAAGTACAGTAAGTCCCCACTTAACAATGTAGATAGGTTCTTGAAAATGGCAACTTTTACCAAAATGATGTACAGCAGGTCCTCGAATAACGTTGTTTCCTTTGACATTGCTTCATTATAACGTTGATGAGAAAAAAATTCTTTCATTGTAGGTAGTTTTGTTTCAAGTTGCAGTTTCCAAGAACCTACCAATGAAGTTAAGTGAGGTATTACTGTACCAAAAGAAAAAAACCTGCTGGCCTAAAATTCTATACCCAGTGAAATTATCTCTGAAAAATAAAGAGGAAATAAAGACTTTTCAGGCATATAAAAGTTGAAACAGTGCATCGCCAGCAGACCTGCGCTACAAGAAATGTTAATGTCCTTTAAGCAGAAAGAAAATGATATCAGATGGAATTTTGAATATACACAAATAAATAAAGGGCACTGGAAATGGTACTACATGGGTAAGTGTATAAGATTTTAAAAAAATCTTTAAAATATAATTATTTAAAAAATAATGTATTGTGGAATTTATAAAATAGGTATAGGTAAATGTATGAAAATAATAGCATAAAAGCTGGGAGTGAAGAAATGGAAGTACACTATCACAAGGCTTTTATACCTTACATGAAATATATAGTATGATTTGAAGGCAGACTGTGGTGAGTTAAAAGTATAAGGTATATACGAAACCCTAAAGCAGCCACTAACATAATAAAACAAAGTTATATATAATAAGTCAACAAAGGAGATAAAATGGAATAATGAAAATACTTAATGAAATCAAAAGAAGGCATAAAAAGGGGGCAAATGTATTAAAAAAATAGAAAACAAATAGCCAGAGGATAGCCCCAAACCTCGCCATATCAATAATCACATTAAATACAAATGGCCTAAATATGACCATTAAAAAGCAGACATAATCAGATTGAATTTTTTAAAAAAATACATGGGTACAAACTAGATGAGAAACGTACTTTAAAAACACAAATAGGTTAACAGTAAAAGAATGCAGAAAATGGAGAAAGATATACTGTGCTAATGAAACTGTCCCTCAATGAGTTAGAGAAACCAATGACTAAATTCTTGGGTTTATAGGATAGCAGGTAAGAAAAGAAACAGCTTGCTGAAAAGCTGAAACTGAAACTGTGCACCAAAGAGTAAGAAACCAGTAACAGAAATTCTTGAGTTGGCAGGATATCAGATAAGAAGCAACTTGCTAAAACGCTGAAACTCCCTTAGCTTGTGATATCAAGAAAAAAACTGACTAAATCAGTTGGAACTGAGATAGTCTACTAGAGTTTGCATAGAACGAGCTTGCTGACATCACAGCCTAAATTTCCACCCTATGTTTCATACTAACTCCCCCGAATTTGCACATATGACCTGTGAGTTAGCATGAAGAGATAACTGCGCATGCCTAAGGACTTTCCAGACCTCCCCTTTTCTTCCACCAATCACCTATTAATCTCAGAATCCACCCCCTGAACTTTTCCTAATAAAAATATTGCCTTGAAGCCAGCACAACGAGACAGATTTGAGCTTGACACTCTTATTTTCTTGTGAGTCAACTCACAATATAAAGCTTTTCTTTTCTCAAAAATTCAATGTCATAATATTGGCTTCTAGCACATCCAGCAGCAAGCCACTTTTGTGCAGTAACACTAATAATGGTCAAAAGAAAGCTGGCTATCATATATGTCTACCTGTTTATCTAGAGGTATAAATCTTACCTATATCTATATCACACATATATCAGAGAGGCATATTACCAGGGATAAAGAAGGTCATTTCATAATGATAAACAGGTAAATTTATCAAGAGGACATAACAGTCTTAAGTGTTTATGCACCTAATAACAGAGCTTTAAAGTAGATAAAACTTCATAGAACTACAAGGAGATATAGAAAAATTTACAATTATGGTAGAAGATTTCTTTTTTTTTTTTTTGTTAATTCGAGACAAAGTCTTTCTCTGTTGCCCAGGCTGGAGTGCAGTGGTGCAATCTTGGCTCACTGCAACCTCTGCCTTCTGGGTTCAAGCAATTCTTCTGCCTCAGCCTCCTGAGTAGCTGGGATTATAGGTGTGTGCCACCACTACCAACTAATATTAGTATTTTTAGTAGAGATGGGGTTTCACCATGTTGGTCAGGTTGGTCTCAAACTCCTGACCTCAAGTGATCTGCTGCCTGCCTCAGCCTCCAAAAGTGCTGGGATTGCAGGCATGAGCCACCACGCTAGGCCAATTATGGTAGAAGATTTCAATACCCTTTTCTCAATAATCCTTAGAATAAGTAGGCAGAATTAGCAAGGATGTAGTAGACCTAAATAACACTGTCAACCAAGTTGACCTAATTAACATACATAGAACACTCTACCTAACAATATTAGAATGTTCATCTTTTTAGTGCAAACAGAATCTTTACCAAGATAGACCATATTCTAGGCCATAAAATGAATCTCAGTAAATTTAAAAGGATTCAAGTCATACAAAGTAGGCTTTCTGAACATAATGGAATTAAATTAGAAATCAATAGCAGAATGATATTTGGAAAATTCTAAAATATTTGGAAACTAAATAGCATACTTCTAAATAACCCTTGGATCAAAGAAGAAATCAAAAGATATATTAGAAAGTATTTTGAAATGGCAGGCATGGTGGCTCAAGCCTGTAATCCCAGCACTTTGGGAGGCTGAGGCGGGTGGATCACCTGAGGTTGGGAGTTCAAGACCAGTCTGACCAACATGGAGAAACCCCATCTCTACTAAAAATACAAAATTAGCCGGGTGTGGTGGCACATGCCTGTAATCCCAGCTATTTGGGAGGCTGAGGCAGGAGAATTGCTTGAACCTAGGAGGCAGAGGTTGTGGTGAGCCAAGATCATGCCATTGCACTCCAGCCTGGTCAACAAGAGCAAAACTCCATCTCAAAAAAAAAAAGAAAAAAAAAAGTATTTTGAACCAAATGATAATGAAAATATCATATGTAGAATTTGTGGAATGCTGCTAAAGCAATACTTAGGAGAATATTTATAACACCAAATGCCTATATTAGAAAAAATTCTCAATCTGATAAAGGGCATTTATGAAAAGTCTATAACTAGCATAATACTTAATGGAGAAAGACTGAAAACTTTCTCTTTCTTCCTAACATCACAAACAATACAAGGATGTTCACTCTCACCATTTCTATTTAACATTGTACTTGAGATTTTAACCACAACAATAAGGCAAGGAAACAAAAAAGGCATCCAGATTGGAAAGAAAGAAGTAAAGCTATCCTTATTCAGTCTATATAGAAAATTCTATGGAATCTTAAAAAAATTCTGAAATTGTTAAGTGAGTCAAGAGAGGTTGCAGAATGCAAAACTAATATATAAAAAAAGGTTGTTTTTAAATATACAAAAATCAAGTTTGAGGCCGGGGACAGTGGCTCATGCCTATAATCCCAGCACTTTGGCAGGCCGAGGCAAGTGGATCACTTGAGGTCAGGAGTTCAAGACCAGCCTGGCCAACATGGTAAAACAACATGTCTACTAAAAATACAAAAATTAGCCAGGCATGGTGGCAGACCCAGCTACTTGGGAGGCTAAGGCACGAGGATCACTTGAACCCAGGAGGTGGAGGTTGCAGTGACCCAAGATTACACCACTGTACTCCAGCCTGGGCAACAGAGCAAGACTACATCTGAAAAAAAAAAAATAATCAAGTCGTGTATACTAGCAATGGACAATCAGAAACTGAAATTAAAAACACTATTTACAATAGCATAAAAATTTGAAATACCTAATAAGTTTTACAAAAACTATAAAAGGCCTGTATTGTGAAAACTATAAAACATTACTGAGAGAAATTAAGGAAGATGTAAATAAATAGGGAGATGCACCTTGTTCATGAGTCAGAAGACTCAAATAGTTAACAGCAATTCTGTTGATCTATAGATTCAACAAATATGAGTCAAAATCCCAGTAGACGGCCGGGCGCGGTGGCTCAAGCCTGTAATCCCAGCACTTTGGGAGGCCGAGACGGGCGGATCACGAGGTCAGGAGATCGAGACCATCCTGGCGAACACGGTGAAACCCCGTCTCTACTAAAAAATACAAAAAACTAGCCGGGCGAGGCGGCGGGCGCCTGTAGTCCCAGCTACTCGGGAGGCTGAGGCAGGAGAATGGCGTAAACCCGGGGGGCGGAGCTTGCAGTGAGCTGAGATCCGGCCACTGCACTCCAGCCCGGGCGACAGAGCCAGACTCCGTCTCAAAAAAAAAAAAAAAAAAAAAAAAAAAAAAAAAAAAAATCCCAGTAGACTCTTTATTTTATTTTTTTCTTTGAGACAGGGTCTCACTCTGTTCCCCAGTCCAGAGTACAGTGGTGACTACAGCCTAGACATCCTGGGCTCAAGTGATCCTCCCAAATCAGTTTCCTGAGTAGCTGGGACTACAGGAGTACCCCACCAAGCCTGGCCAATTTTTTTTTTTTTTTGTAGATGGGGCTTTACCATGTTGCCCAGGCTGGTCTCAAACTCCTGGGTTCAAGTGTTCCTCCCATCTCAGCTTCCCAAAGTGCTGGGATTACAGGGATGAGCCGTGGTGCCCAGCCTGGGCAACAGAGTGAGATCCTGCCTCAAAAAGAAGAAAAGAAAAAGTCTGCTGATGTTTTGACTGTTATTTGTTGAATCTACAGATTAAAAAACAAATCCCAAAGTTTTCTGTGTGTGGGTAGAATTTGACAAGCTCATTCTAAAATATGTAGAAATTCAAAGGACTAAGAATAGTTAAAAACCATTTTTAAAAAGAATAACAAAGTTGGCCGGGCGCGGTGGCTCAAGCCTGTAATCCCAGCACTTTGGGAGGCCGAGACGGGTGGATCACGAGGTCAGGAGATCGAGACCATCCTGGCTAACACGGTGAAACCCCGACTCTACTAAAAAATACAAAAAACTAGCCGGGCGAAGTGGCGGGTGCCTGTAGTCCCAGCCACTTGGGAGGCTGAGGCAGGAGAATGGCATAAACCCGGGAGGCGGAGCTTGCAGTGAGCTGAGATTAGGCCACTGCATTCCAGCCTGGGGGAAAGAGGGAGCCTCTGTCTCGAAAAAAAAAGAGTAACAAAGTTGGAGCCTAACACTTCCTAATTTCAAGATGTACTACAAAGGTGCAGTAATCAAGGCAAATAAAGACAGATAAATGGATCAATGAAACAGAATAGAGGCCAGAAATAGGCCCATACACATATGGACAACTGATTTTCAACAAAGGCAATCAATGGAGAAAGGACAGCTTCTTCTGCAAATGGGGCTGTAACAATTGGATATTATATTAAAAAGAAAACTTGGATCTTTACCTTGTACCATATACAAAAATTAGCTAAAATTGGATCATAGACTTAAATGTACAATCTAAAATTATAAAGCTTTTGGAAGAAAATATGGAAGAAAATCTTTGCGACTTTGGCTTAGGCTAAAAGTCCTTAAATATAACATCAACAGCAAAATCCATAAAAGAACCAATTGATAAATAGGACTTGGCCAAAATTTAAAACTTTTGCTTTTCAAAAGGCACTGTTAAGAGAATTAAAATACAAGCCACACACTATTCACAACATCAAAGACTTGGAACCAACCCACATATCCATCAATGACAGACTGGATTAAGAAAATGTAGCACATATACACTATGGATTACTATGCAGCCATAAAAAAGGATAAGTTCGTATCCTTAGTAGGGACATGGATGCAGCTGGAAACCATCATTCTCAGCAAACTATCGCAAGAACAGAAAACCAAACGCTGCATGTTCTTACTCACAGGTGGAAATTGAACAATGAAATCACTTGAACACAGGAAGGGGAACATCACACATTGGGGCCTGTTGTGGGGTGGGGGGAGGGGGGAGGGATAGCATTAGGAAATGTACCTAATGTAAATGACGAGTTAACGGGTGCAGCACACCAACATGGCACATGTATACGTATGTAACAAATCTGCATGTTGTGCACATGTACCCTAGAACATAAAGTATAATAAAAAATAAAATAAAAAAAATACAAGCCACAGATTGGGAGAAAATATTTGCAAAGCATATATCTGATAAAAGACTTGTATCCAGAAAATATATTCTCTAAATTGCATAATAAGAAAATAAACAACTCAGTCTTAAAAATGGGCAAGACATTTGATTGGACACCTCATCAGAAAAGTTATACAGATGGCAAATAAACATATGAAAAGATATTCAATGATCTGAGTCATTAGGGAAAAATGCAAATTAAAGCTACAAGATACACTGACATTGAAATGTATTAGAATGTCTAAAATTTAAGAATATTGATCACATTGAGTGTTGGTGAGGATAAGAGGAACAGGGGCTTTTACAACATTGTCAGTGGGAAAGTAAAATGTTACAACCATGTTGGAAAAGAGTTTGGCAGTTTCTTAAAAAAATCAGACAGCAGCCACCAGGACTCCCAGATGGTGTCAGTCATACCATGAAGGAGAAAGAACTTATGGATATCTCACTAGGGAAGCCACCAAGCTAGATATTGGTGCAAAATTTCACCCCTAAAGGCATTGTTGAAATGTTTCAAAGAGGTTAGTATGTCACTGTGAAGAGACAAGCATCACTGGAGAGTTTCTATGGTGCCAGCAGCTTAGTGCCTTTCAGTGACTGCCTTTCTTACAAGGGACTCAAACATGAGTAGCCTTGCAAGTAGCACTAAGGAGGGGTCAGTGTGGAGGGGTACTCTGCACTCCTGACCATGACTTCCTTGGCCCAGCACCCTATAGTGAGCAACCCGGTCATTGCTGAATACTTTCATATCCTAATTGAGAATTAAAAAAATAATAACAATAAATCAGACAGGCCGGGTGCAGTGACTCACGCCTGTAATCCCAACACTTTGGAAGGCTGAGGTGGGTGGATCACCTGAGATCAGGAGTTCAAGACCAGCCTGACCAACATGGTGAAATCCTGTCTTTACTAAAAATACAAAAACATTAGCTGGACATGATGGCATATACCTGTAATCCCAGCTACTCGGGAGGCTGAGGCAAAAGAATTGCTTGAACCTGGGAGGCAGAGGTTGCAGTGAGCCGAGATCGTGCCATTGTATTCTAGCCTGGGCAACAAGAGAAAAACTTCATCTCAAAAAAAAAAAAAAAAAAAAAAGAGAGAGAAAAGAAAAGTCAGACGGACATCTGTTATATGATCCAGCAATTTTGCTCCAAGGTATCTACCCAAGAGAAAGGAAAGCATATGTCTATTAAAAAAAATCTTCTCCAGAAATGTTTGTAGCAGCTTTATTTGCAATAGCTCTAAACTGGAAATAGCTCAAATGTCCATAAGAAGGAGAATGGGCAAACAAATTGTGGCATAGCCACGTAATGGTTATTACTAAGCATTAGAAAGAAATGAACTGGTCATACATGCAACACCATGGACAAATCTCAAGATAATTATGTTTAGTTGAAACCAGACAAAAAAGACTACCTACTGTATGATTCTATTTACATAATACACTAGAAAACCCAAATTAGTCTATACTTTCAGAAAGCAGATTAGTGCTGCCTGAGCAGGGTTGGAGTGGGGATGTGGGTGAGAGGGCAGGAGAGAAGGATTAAAATGGAGCAGGAGAAACTGCTGGGGCCACTGAGTATGTTCACAGTTTAATTGAGGTGATGGTTTTATGGGTGTCTGCATATGCCAAAGCTTATCAAATTGTACACTTTCATTACAATAAAGAGCACAATTAGAAGTTTATAAAGAAAAGCAAAAATTGTTAGGTTTAGAGTTTGGTATTTCTCTCCCTCACTCCTTCTCTGTTCTCTCTTCTCTTCCCTTCCTTCCTTCCTTCCTTCCCTCCCTCCCTCCCTCCCTCCCTCCCTCCCTCCCTCCCTCCCTCCCTCCCTCCCTCCTTCCTTCCTTCCTTCCTTCCTTCCTTCCTTCCTTCCTTCCTTCCTTCCTTCCTTCCTTCCTTCCTTTCTTTCTTTCGAGATGGAGTATACTTCTGTTGCCCAGGCTGGAATGCAGTGGCATGATCTTGGCTCACTGCAGCCTCAGCCTCCCAGGTTCAAGTGATTCTCCTGCCTCAGCCTCCCAAGTAGCTGGGATTACAGGTACCCGCCACTGCATCCAGTTAATTTTTGTATTTTTAGTAGAGACGGGGTTTCACTGTGTTGGCCAGGCTGGTCTCAAACTCCTGACCTCGTGATCTGCCTGCCTCGGCCTCCCAAAGTTCTGGGATTACAGGCATGAGCCACCGCGCCCAGACTTTTTTTTCTTTTAAGAGATGAGTCTTGCTGTGTTGCTTGGGCTGGCCTCAAGCTCCTGGGCTCAAGCAATCCTCCTGTGTCAGAGTTTAGCATTTCTTAACATCATCTTAACCCACACTGTTCAATATAATAACCTACTAGCCACAAGTGGCCATCCAAATTTAAATTAATTGCAATTAAAATGTAACACTGGGCTGGGTGCAGTAGCTCACACCTGTAATCCCAGCACTTTGGGAGGCTGAGGCGGGCAGATCATGAGGTCAGGAGTTCAAGACCAGCCTGGCCAATATGGTGAAACCCCATCTCTACTAAAAGTACAGAAATTAGCCGGTCATGGTGGTGTGTGCCTGTAGTCCCAGCTACTCGGCAGGCTGAGGCATGAGAATCGCTTGAACCTGGGAGGCAGAGATTGCAGTGAGCCAAGATGTGACACTAACTCTACCCTGGGCGAAAAAGAAAAAATCCGTCTCAAAAAAAAAAAAAAAAAAAAAAGTAAAACTCAGTCCTTAGTTGCAATAGGCACATTCCAAGAACTCAATAGCCTTTTGTGGCTAGTGGCCACCATATTGGAGAATTCAGATTATAGAGCATTTCTGCCATTACAGAAAGTTCTTTTGGATAGCTTTTTCCTGGGCTATGTAGAGACTCAGCACTATTACAAGCAACTTAGATCTTTCACGGGTCACTTGTTGAGCACTTACTTTTGCCAGAAACTGCCAGGTCCTTTATATGAATTATCTCTAATTCTTGCAAGGAAAGACTAAGAGAAGCTTGAATAATTTTCCAAGGGTCACAGTTACTAACTGGTATACCTAACATGTAAACCTATGTCTATCTAACCCCAAAGCCTGAATTCTTAGGTGCGTCTCATATCTCCTGTGACGAGGCCACACCCCTTTCCTTCTATGCTTGTGGAGGATTCTTTTCATATTCAACCACGGAGTCTTACATTTATCTCTCCTAAATTTTATCTTGTTGGATTAAGCTTATTGCTCCAGATTGTCAAAATATTTTAGGATCCTCATCCTGTCATTCCATATGCTCTCTTGCCTTCCAAGATTCATGTATGTAGTGACTTTGATAAATATGGCCCCCCTAAACTTCATCTGAGTGATCGATAAAAATCATTGCTGAGACAAGGGAAAGGATGAAGGCCTGTGGTCGGCTATTAGAAACCCTCTCACTTGAGGTTGATATCAGTTTACCAGTCTGTAACCTTCAAGATACCAGCATACCAACCCATTTCTGTTCTTATCTCCAGATTCTGGGGGATATGTTTTGTATTTGGAGCCTAAAGACCTACTAGCACCATCTAGAATCATGTTCTGGTTGTAACTGACTTCCAGATGTTAGACAAACAATGTTTGCTTCTAACCAAACGTAAGGGCCAGAAGGATCAAGATATTGGCACCAGTGTTGATGCTTGTCATTTCCACTTAGCCCTCCTTCTTACTGCCCTCACCTCTAAAGTGGTTGTTTGATTATTTGTTGCTAAAAAACAAACCATCCCACAACAGTGGCTTCAAACAATAGCAATCATTTATTCACTGATGAATTTGAAATGTGGGCATGGCTGGGTGAGAACAGTGGGCATCTGCTTTACTGTGGCATTGGCTGAGCTTAAAGAATAGCTGGGGACTGGCACAGTGAGTCTCCTCTAGCACAACTCTGAGAGTCCTGTCAGCTTTTCTCATGGCTTCATGCCGCCCCCTCCCTACCCCGCTTTCAAACTCTGCCCGTATTGACCAACATGTGTTTCCCACAATGTACCATAATTGACCATCTCTAGGGCTCCATCCAGTGTGCTTGTCCTTTTCCATGTATCCTCAAAGACTCAGCCAAGGTGTCACCTCTACCTAGAAGCCTTCCCTGATATCCCCTGCCCCCACACAACTTGGTTTGCATTACTGTCTCTCTACGGTGTTCCATAGCACACTTTATTTCCCCCTTTCAAAGCATGTATCCCACTGTAATGGATTATCCCCTTTGTTTGCCTGTCTTTCCCACGAGATTAGCAGCTCTTCAGGGGACGAAATTGTTGTCATTTTGCATTCCCAGACCATAGCATAGTGTGTAAGATATAGTAGGTGCTCAATCTGTTGAATCAATGAGTGATATGATGATGACAGGTTCTGGAAGTTAAAACGATGTTATCGAAACACCAGATTAGCAACAGGACCTGGCACCTGTAAAGAGCTGCAGTGAAGCAGGTTCTACTGGATGTAAGATTAAATGAGTTCAAGTCCATAAAGCATTTGGAGCAGTGTCTCACACACAGTAAGCTCCATATAAGAATTCGTTGTTGCTATTATCATTGTTACGATGCCTGCGGCTTTCAGGTATAGAGCTGTCTTTGCCAAAGGTTCTTTTTGCTCTCCCATTAGGGATTTTCTTTAACAGGGACCTTGGATGACCTTGGCACTTCCTCCTCCTCTGGGAGTTCCCTGTGAGGAATCCTCTGGAAGAGAAAGTGTGTTCAAGACTGACAGAATCTGCACGTGTTTTTCTCTTGGCAAAGGCTCAGTCCCTGCTCTAGTGCCATCAGCTTTACTCCTATTGGCTTCCACTGCAACAGGTGGATGCAGGGATCACCACCTGCCAGGTGCTTCTAAGCTTCCCCAGGCACAGCAGGGTTAAGGAAAGGGAGAAGTGAGTTCAGGGACAGAGTGCTCTGGTGTGCCACCACCCTGGGATCAACAGTTACAGTCCCCCAGGATGTCCTTTGTGGGAAGGCTGGAAGGAAAGCCGCCCACTGAAATGAAAGCTCCTTACACTTTGGGAGAGGGTTTGGTCTGCACCTTAATTTGGAGGAGGTGTTCAGGTTCTTCAAGTTCCCACAGGCCTTGTTCTTGCCCTGCCTTTCTGGGGTAGCCGGAAGCTGAAAAGTCCCAGAGTTCTCTCATCATGTCTGTGCACCACCCTGCCTGGAATCTGGAGGAACTTGAGCACCGCAGTTTTAGCCTGAACTGTGATTAATATTCGGTGCTGGGAAAACTGGGGGTTCTGGGCTAAGCCTGAAATTATTCTGGGCAAGGGGGAAAGGGTAATTTCCAAAATGCCCTTGAGAGAATGAGCAGGTCTGGGTCCTGGGTAAGAGGCTTGCATAAAGGGGGAAATGGAGAAGGACGATGGGGGAAACACCCCTGCATAGAAGGTCTGAGAAGCACGACAAGTGGGAATGGCAGCTGCAGGGCCCATGAAGAGCCACAGCTATGGGCGAAGTTGGTGCAAGAATCCTGGAGGAGAATGTTGGAGGCTGGTGGGTGATACAGGGGAAAGAATGGGGTTGAAATGTTCTACTTGTGCTCCTCCGCCATGTCTCAGGTTAAACCTCACTCCCTTAGAGAGACCTTTCCTGATCCTCATAACCCTCATTCTGTTCTGGAGTCAGTCTCCATGGGTCCGGATCTCAGCTCCTCACTTACAGGCTCGACAACCTTGTCCAAGTGTTAAAACTCTTTTAATTTCAGTTTTATCAATCTGTGTAACGTGGCTGAAGATAGTACATTCTCACAAGGTTGTAAGGATTAAATAAATTAATATATTGAAAATACTTAGCACAGAGCCCAGGTCTTGACTGGTGAGAGCGATCGTGACAACTGTTTAGTGGCCAGTCTCTCCTGCTACTGTGAGATCTGTGGGGCCAGGACTGTGCTGTCCACTTTGGTGTCCCCCAAACCTAGTGCAGGGCCTGGCTTGTAGGGGTCCAGTTGAATGAATGTGTAAGTGACCAGGGTGGGCTCAGGTGGTTGCAGCGCTTGTGGGGGTTAGGCTCTAGGGTTATATTTCACTGCACGGATCCTTTCTTTTTCTTTCTTTTTTCTTTTTTTTTTTTTTTGAAATGAAGTCTCACTGTGTCACCTGGGCTGGAGTATAGTGGTGCAATCTTGGCTCACTGCAACCTCCGCCTCCCAGGTTCCAGTGATTTTCCTGTCTCAGCTACCTGAGTAGCTGGCACGACAGTCACATGCCACCACACCTGGCTAATTTTTGTATTTTTAGTAGAGACAGGGTTTCTCCACGTTGGCCAGGCTTGTCTCAAACCCCTGACCTCAAGTGATCTACTAGCCTTGGCCCCCCAAAGTGCTGGGAGGTGTGTGCCACCGCATCTGGCTTAAACATTTTCTTTTTCTGGGTGATCCAAGTTAGAAAAGACACCAAGATGGCTTGGCGTGGTGGCTCAAGGATTGAGACCATCCTGGCCAACATGGTGAAACCCCGTCTCTACTAAAAATACAAAAAAAATTTAGCTGGGCGTGGTGGCATGCGCCTGTAGTCCCAGCTACTCAGGAGGCTGAGGCAGGAGAATTGCTTGAACCCGGGAGGTGGAGGTTGCAGTGAGCTGAGATCGTGCCACTGCACTCCAGCCTGGACGACAGAGTGAGAAAAAAAAAAAAGACACCAAGATTATTCCTGGGTAGAATAAGTGTGGATGACCATTTTTCTTTCCTTCTAGTTTTTATTCCATTGTCTCTTTTATTTTTGTATTCTCTATAATTTTTCCATACCAAAGCAAGGATTACTTTTCTAATGGCTGAGAAAAAAAAAGTTATTAAACAAACATAACACTCTCCATTGTCAGGAAGGGAGGAGCCATCACCGAAAGATATGAATGGGTAAGAAATGCAGGGAATAAATGGTATGTGATGGGAAGGCTTCTCAGCCTTCCAAGGCCTGTTGGAGGTTTCACAAGCTGTTCCTGCCAAGGGAATTCTCAAAGCTCAAAGCCATGGGGGTGGAGGCCCTGTTTCCCTCCATCTTAAGAAGGATGTGACTGGGGCAAGTTTCAGTTTTAATAGGATCACCGTGTCTTCAGAGAGAAAGAATGTTCTCAACCATGAATCTTGTGCCAAGAAATGGTACTGAGTGTATCATTTGAGGGGCAAAACTGCTGCTCCTGCTGCTCACCCCAGCACTGTTACTTGATATCAGTGGATTATTTCTCTATAGAGGTCTGGGGCCCCCGGATGGAGGGCAACCCTAGCTGCTGCCCCAGGGGGAAGGCAGAGAGGAGGCCCAGACCGAGTTAAGATGCCCAGGTAGGCTGAGTTCTAGCTCTAGCTGGCTGCATGATCCTTCAATCACTGAGCCTTAGCCTTCCCATCTGAAGAAAGGAGGACATCTTCCCTAGTGATATGGAACATCTTCCCTGTTGACATGGAATTCTGAGTGTGAAGTAATACTATATGTGAAAATGCCCCGGAGAACATAAAGTGATGGACAGGCGCTATTTGTGAATGAGAAAAGTATTTGGTGGAATAGAGGAAAACATGGACTCTTTTCAGTGGTTAAGTTTATGTTTCTTGCATCTGCCGAGTCAAAAACATGTATGGCATTTCCTCCTTCTTCTAGGAGCTTCCTGTATGTTATACTGTCTGGTCCTCATTTGCCACATGTTATATATGAGAAAACTGGGGCTAATGAAAGGTACACTGACCTGGTTTTCCCAAGATCACAGAGCTAGTAAGAGTAGGGGAGGAATTATCACCCCCGTTTCTCCGGATGAGGAAACTGAGGCACAGAGAGATTAATTGATTTGTCTGAAGTTATAGAGCCAGCAAGTGTCAAAGTTAGACCTGAGTCCCCAAGTCTTTATTTGTTTTTGAGATGGAGTTTTGTTCTTGTTGCCCAAGCTGGAGTGCAGTGGCACGATCTCAGCTCACTGCAATCTCTGCCTCCTGGGTTCAAGTGATTATCCTGCCTCAGCTTCCTGGGATTACAGGTGCCTGTCACCACACCCCGCTAGTTTTCTGTATTTTTAGTAGAGAAAGGGTTTCACCATGTTGGCCAGGCCATTCTCGAACTCCTGACCTCAGGCATTCTGTTCACCTTGGCCTCCCAAAGTGCTGGGATTATAGGCATGAGCCACTGTGCCAGGCCCCCTGAATCCAAGTCTTTTAATGTTACTAATTTAGGGTTCATGGACTCCTGAGGGGTTCTCAGAAAGACATCAGAAGGAAGGTTTGCATATGTGTACATTTTTGGGGACAGAGGGATTCCAAATATTGAATCAACTTCTCAAATAAATGAATCCGAAATCTTGGACCTGTAGTTGGTGCATAAGTAACTCTTTCTGTATTTAAACATTGATATACTACAAGAAAAGCTTCAGTGATAGCAAGTTACTTGGGCACTTAAAATGTACTTAATTGTTACTGCGCTTCAAGGCTGTTAGTCAAAATGATTGATTTGCCTTTGATGCAGCTGGCCAACTTTAATTTTTCTTTCTCCCGCTTAATAGCTCTTCAGCATCTGTAAGATGTCAAGATCAACACTCTTTCTTCTGATACCACATTTTGTTTAATCTTCAACCTAGGTGCATACCCTGGAAGAAAAAAAACTATAATTCAACTCTTTAACAGCCAGGATTGCCTGTCTCCACCTGCTTCTAAATCTAGTTATGTTGGATACTGGGAGAGAAGCAGGTAGACTCTTTGGGCCTGACCTTTCTGATTTTTCTCCGGAAGAGCTTCACCAAAGAGGCACAGAAGAATAATGTTTCTACAGCATGGATTCAGGGGCTCCTCCCACCAGGAACCCAGCTTAGCAGGCATGTTGTTCACATGGAACTCGCCAAAACCCCGTGCAGGTGGATGTGAGGAAACACCAAAGAACTGCACGACTGTCCCTGCCTTTGGAAGGTCTCATTCCCTGTCATTCCTTCATTCAGTCAACAAACTTGGAGCACCCAGTATGTGCTACATTTTGAGGATAAAGTGATGAACAACACAGACAAGACCCCTGCCCTTGTGGAGTCTATATTCAAACCAGAGCTTGACCTTCAAACTGAGAGACCAACTTAACAAAGGGGCCATCTGGCCACTAACTGTTATGCACCCTCCGCTTGGGAGACACAGTCTCAGCCCTCCTCCACCTTCAAGTCTGATAGGAGAGAGATTTCAGAGCGGCCCAAACAATCTAAAGTGGAAGTGAACAGAGCTCAAAATAAGTCCTCAAGTGCTGAGGGGAGACCAAGGAGAGGATAATGCAGTGAGGGCAGTGAGAGAGGGATTCCTAGAGGAATTGCACCTTGCTTTGAATTTTAGCCCTAAGCTGCAAATCCTAGCCAAATTCTAAGTAGATACTGACAGCTGGCTTCTATTTGACCTGCCATATTGAATGACTTTGGCCCCGGGACATGATGGAGATTTAGACAACCCAGGGCGGAAAATCCTCTAGGAAACGAAGTCTGAACTACACCACTAGCTTTCTGAATGGACAGGATCTGAGGAGCTGGGAAGGTAGTAGGGGAGAGGGCAGCTGGGTGGGGTTTCTTCCAGGAAACAATGTGGATGCAAGATGCAGTCCTTGTCCCTGGCCTGCCCTTACCGCTTTAGTATTACAGATGAGTCAGCTCTCACTCTGCCACCTGCTTTCTGTAACTCTGCAGCAGGCCAGCAGCCTCCAGTCCACCCTCTCCTCCTCCCAGGGCTCTGGGGTGAAGCCCTCTCCAGGAACTCCCTGGCTCCCAGTACCGATGGGAGAAGCTCTTTTCAACTGACATGATTTATTTTAACAATAAGGGACAAAAACCACAGCCAATTTCCACAGAATAAGAGTTCCTCCTGACACGCCTGGGACTTGCCAGCTGGGATGGACACTCTCAAGCCATCCTCTATGCCATTTGCCGTTCTGCTGTTCCTTCGCTTGGAGGGAAGAGATGCCTATTTCTATAGGGAGGAAGTTGGAAGTGAGAAGAGGGGACAAAGATTCTGTGAATGGAAAGAGCACTGGACTGAGAGTTCAGGGATGTGGCCTCCGGTCCCAGCTCCACCACTACTCAGTTGTCTGAAGAAAGAAACAAAAATCTGTGATACCTCCCTGGGCCAATGTGGGTGACATGTTGCCTAGAAAGAAGTGCCGTTGTGATATGTTTATGTTGGTGGGATGTGGGAAAGAAATAACTGGTTTGTACGGAGTGTTATGAAAGAATTAAATCTTAACCTTCCATTGGGGTAAGCTGATGAAACAACTGTAGCAAAGGACAGACTGATTTTTTTTAATTCTCTCTATAGAAAATAACAGTAAAAAAAAGTATTGACATAGAAGAAGAAAACAAAAAGTTGTCAGGAGTTAATGAATACAAATGTTGTTTTTTTTTTCTGGATTTTATGGTGTTTGTGGTATTTGTTAGCTTTTATGAATTTGTAATTTGTTGTAATTTCTCTTTCTAAATAAATATTTACTTTTGTCTCTAATTTTGTCCTTCTATTTTTGAATTCAATTTTCAAATTCAAAATGCTTCTCTCTGGGCCTCAGCTGTTTCCTCATCTGTAAATGAGAAGGCTAGGTCAGATGCTGTTTCACGTCTGATGTAATGAAACGCTGGAGTGGGCTGCCTATGACTGCACCCAGCTCTACCACACCCCACCTGGGTGTCTTTGGGTGAGGTACTTAGTAGCTCCAAGTCTCATATTCCTCATCCAAAACGATGGACACAGAAATAGTGTTGACCTCATGGAATAGGTGTGAATATGAAAAGAGACCATCATGCATATAGATGCTTCACATAGACCCTGGGGCAGCAAATGTGCTCAGTACTTGTTAGCTATTAGTGTGAATCTACTCTTTCAGTCTATGAATCTTGTTAGAGGAACTCCTGCTTACCAGGCCTTTGGTTTAATAAAACATGACTGGAGTGACTCCATCCTGAAGTGAGTAGGCTAGGCACTCACAAGGCACCTAGAGGGTTAATGCTTTGTGGTCTGAAAATAGCCACATTCTAAGCTGACCACCACTTATAATTACAGAAGACTGATGGCCATATAGGACATCTCCCACCAAGCCTGCAGAATGTCCAGATGTCCCAAGTACAGCCCACTTTACTCAGAGATAACATCAATGAGCAGACTTAGGTTGAAGGATTAATGGTCACTAGAGCACCAACAACCCGTACCTTTAGTGAGCACATCTGCACATTCCAAGTTTAATCATAGCTCCTTACAGTTTCTTATAAGCAGAGATGTTCCTAAAGGACAGGGGTTCCTCCTCCTGCTTTCTGGGCATGCCCTACTCTCTAATGGAGTAGTTTCCAATAAATTTGCTTCTTTCTCTGTGCTCCAATTCTTTCCTGTGTGAGATCTAAGAACCTACTCTTGGGGTCTAGATTGGGATTCTCTTTTCTGGCAACATCTTGAGTATATGACCATGAGAAATGTTAGAAATTGGAGTGAAAGGTACATAAACATGTGGACTCAATACCATTCTCTGGTTCTCCCAGAGACACAAGGCTACAGGAGAGTAAGACTCTGCCTTCTCCCAAAGCTGATACCTTCCTGGGCCAATGTGGGTGACACGTTGCCTAGAAAGAGGTGCCGTTGTGATACGTTTATGTTGGTGGGATGGGGGAAAGAAATAACAGGTTTGTATATGGAGTGTTATGAAAGAATTAAATCTTAACCTTCCATTGGGGTAAGCTGATGGAAACAACCATAGCAAAGGACAGACTGAACATCTTTTTATTCTCTCTATAGAAAATAACAATAAAAAAAGTATTCACATAGAAGAAGGAAACAAAAAGTTGTCAGAAGTTAATGAATAAAAATGTTTTTTTCTGGATTTTATGGTGTTTGTGGTATATGTTAAGTTTTATGAATTTGTAATTTGTTGTAATTTCTCTTTCTAAATAAACATTTACTTTTGTCTCTACTTTTGTACTTCTATTTTTGAATTCAATTTTTTTTCCCCAGATGGGGTCTCACTCTGTTGCCCAGGCTGGAGTGCAATGGTGAAATTATAGCAGACTGCAGTCTTCAACTCCTGACCTCAAGCAATTGTCCTGCTCCGACTTCCTGACGACAGGTGTGCACGAGGACTACAGGCAGGCATGTGCCAACACACACAGCTTTTTTTTTTTTTTTTAAGAGATGTGGTCTCGCTTTGTTGCCCATACTGGTCTCAAACTCTTGGTCTCAAGGGATCCTCCCACCTCGGCTTCCCAAAGTGCAGAGATTACAGGTGTGAGCCACTGTGCCCAGCCTGAATTCAATTTCTTAAAAGGACCCTCCCCACCCAATTGTTTGAGCTGTAGCAGTTGCTAGATTTAGCAAATACAAATACAAGACCCCCAGTTAACTTGGAATTTCAGGTAGATAAACACTGAGATGTTTTCGTCTGAAATTCAAAGTTAAATGTGCATCTTGTATCTAGTGGGAATATAAAAAACGAAAGTAGTGGACAACTCAACCAGAGTTGAAGTGGGGAGGAGGAGGGGGATGGGGAGAGGAAAGGAAGAGGGGAGAAGTTTAACAAAGGAAGTCACACTGGAGCTAGGTCTTGACGTTATGTTGGTGTTTGCAAGGTAGAAGAGCCAGGGAAGGCTTTCTAGGTGAGATGAGCCTGTGAGGTGTAGGAGACCTGCAAGAGAGATGAGGTGGAAAATGTAGGCAAGGTCCAGGCTGCGATGGGTCTGGATGTTGTGGGGAGCAGATTTTCTGCTACTGGGAGGCCCCAGGGCGTTATGCTGGGAGTTTTAGACTGGAGAGTTCCAAGACTGGGTTTGCATTTTAGAAAGTCCACCTGCCTAGGGAAGAGTGGATTGTTCAGGAGAGGAATGGGGAGGCATCAATTGGGCTCTTTCCATTACCTATCCCTCCATCCCATCTCCACTGGGGCTCTTTCACAACATTTGAGCTACAGAGCCATTGACATAAGATATGTCACCCGGGGGCTGAGGCTTTGAACAGGTTTTGACTGAGAGCCCTGTGGGCAAAAAAGGAGAAGGAGAAGGAAGTCCAGGCTGAAGTGGCATAGGTGCCCAATGTGGATTTGTGCTTCCCTCCCCAGGAGCACAGGTGTGGCCAGTTTGGATTTCCTTAGGTCATCAGCTTCCTGGGTAATGACAAGTCAGAACAGCGTGGCTTGGGAGAGTTACGTCACCTCCCCTGCTGAATGGGCTTGAGGTCCCTCACAAGTCTAGGTTCCTTTCCACTCCACCTAATCCCAGAGTGAAAGGGCAGCATGGGGTTAGAAAGGGTGCTGAGCCAGAGGTGAGGAGAGAGAAGTTTGAGAGCAGTCGTGCCACTTCCTTGCTGTGCCATGGAGGACTGGTTCACTTCTCTATTTCTTCATCCCTGTAATGCAAACATTGAACTGAGTTCTCTCTGTTATATTTTCTGACTCTCATTTCCAAACATCACAACAAAGGAGAGCCAACCCCACTGAAAATGAAGAATAAAAGAGAGACAAAAGATAAAAAAACAAAAACAAAACAAAGGAGAAACTTTTTTAGGTTTAAATTTCCCAGTTCTTTTTCTCATCTTTTTTTTGGTTTTATTTTCAAAGCTACACTCAAGTTCACACACATCATTATGATCTAGATATATTTACCAAGACATCTAAACATTTATATATTCTGTTTTAAAATCCCTATTAGTTTCCCAAATAAAATACCCATCCATCACTATCAGTAATATATATAATATATACATATATTATATATACATATATAGTGTGTGTATATATATATTTTTGAGACGGAGTCTTGCTCTGTCACCCAGGCTGGAGTGCAGTGGTGCGGTCTTGGCTCACTGCAAGCTCTGCTTCCCGGGTTCACACCATTCTCCCACCTCAGCCTCCCGAGTTGCTGGGATTACAGGCTCCTGCCACCACGCCCAGCTAATTTTTTGTATTTTTAGTAGAGATGGGGTTTTACCATGTTGGCTAGGATGGTCATGATCTCCTGACCTCGTGATCTGCCCGCGTCGGCCTCCCAAAGTGCTGGGATTACAGGCGTGAGTCACCGTGCCCAGCCTATATTTCTTTCTTTTACAAATTCGTTCTCAGTCATACTTCTTAGTGTTTTATAGTCCTCATAATGACAGGTTCTTTCTCAAATCTAACCAAAATTACTCATATAGATCTAATGCATTTCATCCAAATCCTGCAATAGGGCCACACACTGCTCAATTCCATGGAGTCTCATTCCCATAGAAGGCAATAGGCATGGTACCCTCTGAAATTATGCAATTTTTGTATGCGCTCCAGGACTAAGTACTTAGGAATGGCCAGAACCAACTCTTTTAAGGGAAGGAAATTGCCTTGGCATCACTATGAAAAATTCATGAGGTTGGAGTGCATGTTAGGTGGGGATAAGGAATTGGAAGATATGAGAGAGTTGTGTCCAGAACATATCAAACTCAGAGCATTCTCCATTCTGGCTCGCCAATCTTGCTTCACATTCTTTCTGCTTTCCTACTTAACAAGTGGAAAATTGAGCTCTGATATCTCAATGGTGGGTCCATTGGTACCAGAAGTCCCAATTCTAAGGCGAGATGCAACCATATGTCTGGAGACCAGATTCATAATTTAATTGCAATCCTGGGAAAGATGCCATTCTATCTCAATCTATATTTTATTTTTGATATTAGGGGTCAGGTAGCAAGGTTTAATATGAAGAGAACTTATTTCTTATCGTTCCTTCTTCCTGATTTAGGAACTCTAAAAGGAATTGTAAAATTGATAATAAATGTCATCATTTTCAAAGTGCTTATTATGTGCCAGGCACTGTGCTGAGGACTTACGTGTAATCACTTTATCTTCATGCTGTGCCTACATGGTGAATGTGCAGTAGACATGATGTGTACCATTTGACAGATGAGTAAACAGGCACTGAGATTAAGTGGCTTGCCTTCAGTCTGACAGCCATAGAAAGTAGAGCCAGTCAACCCAGCTACCAGGCTACCAGTACCGACGATTATGGTACACTGCATGCTGGAAGCGGAGTTATAAACACATCACTTATTCCCTTCCCCTGCAAGCTTCCTGGTATGACATATTTGCCCTGAAATGAAAGCTGGGTCAGAACATATAGTCTGAGCACAAGGGGTGAATGTAGGGTGAGACTCAGCAAGGACAGTGTTGTAAATCCTCTCACATGTGTGGCTGGGCTCTGAACTGCTCTTTTCACATGTGCAGAGGGACTCTGAGCCAGGCAGCTCAGGCCCTGCTGGGAAAACAGCACTGACCTCCCTCCATCCGACCCCTCTGGAGGAAACAAGGGTGGGGTAGGGGAGATTCCCGATGTCAAGAGTGGCTCTTTGCCCCCTCTCCAAAGGAGCAGAAAGATGTCCATTAGCTCCTAGCAAAGATGTCTTCTCCTTTTCCAGGTGCCTGGCACACAGCTTAGAACAACATAATATTTATTAAGGAGTACTTACTATGATACAGGTCCATTAGCTCATTGAAATCCTCACAGTTTATTTTACCTATTTTATGGAGCTTCAGAAAGGCTTTAAGTAGCTTGTCCAGTGTCTATAGACCTAATGCATTTTATCCAGACTCTGCAATAGGGCCACATATTGCTCAACTCCATGAAGCCTCATTCCCACAGAAGGCAATAGGCATGGTACCCTCTCTGAGCCAGGCAGAGAGGGTACCTACCTGGCCATACCCTCATCTTATTTCCTTAATCATTTTCCTTCTTCTTTAAGATATAGCTGATTAATCATTATTATGAAATGCCTCTTTCTTCTGGGTCTTGACATGTAGCTTCTAGGAAAAATGATAAACTCCCCATCTCCATGCAAATGAGAATTTTTTGCAATTCTTTGTTCATACAGAAAAATCCACGTTAAGTCACTTTCTTGAGAGCTGTGGCATGCTACCAAGAAGAGAAGGGAGACAAGGGAGAAGAGAAGAGAGAGAGCCAGGGTTTAAATTCAGAACTACATTGTGAACCGCTACAGTCTACCACTTCCCTCAACACTTATCATTTTATTATGTCCAAGATGCTGGACCACAAGACATCAAGTCCCTGGGGTTTCTTTCCCTTGCACCTGTCCCATAAAAGACCCCAATCCTTCCTGTCCCTTTTCCTTCTTTGCCGGTGCCCTGTCGCCCTCTCTGTCTCCTGAATCTGGCTGCAGGGGCAGGGTTTGTACCACTCCAATGGGGTCTCACAATCACATTTCATCCCAAGGTCACTTCATTTGGTTAAAAACAAGCTCCATGTATTCTGAGAGTCTGTGTTTGGGGATGTCAAAAGACAAAATTACAACACATTTAGTTTAAAGATCTTAATTGGCTTTTATTTGCAATCCTAGAATCAGGCAACATCCCATTTTATAGAAATAGAATGAGTAGTGGCCCCATGAGCTGACAGAGGAGAGTGGTTTTATAGGCAGACAAGGGCTGGAGGAAGCAGAAACAGAGAACAAAAAGCAGATTGGTCATTTAAAGCTACTTTCCTTGTAAAGGTTAGAGCAGAGGAGACTTCCTTATATGCTGGTTAAAACTGGCTCGCTTGAGGATTTGGCTATTATCTTTCTCTCTCCTGATTTCTCAGAAGGTTAGATAAACAATTTACGTTCAGCTTGGTGGTGTGGAACTTCATTCAGCATGAGTGATTCCATTTCGGTTTGGCCTATTGGCCTTCTGCAGTAACTCAGTCCAAACCAATCACCTCCTGGAAATTTTATTGAATGGGAATAAACTGTTTACACCCTGTCTTTTCATTGCCCCAAACCCTGATCCCTAGAGAACTTCATGGTAAAGAGTTTATGTAAAAAGGTAATTTAGATAGAGAGTCTTCTAGCCCAAGAATGAGGATTTCAGGTCCTGGCTCTGCCACTGGCTTCTCTTAAACCTCTCTTCTTTCCAGTCTCATTTTCTCTCTCTCTGCATTAATCAAGAATGAGAGAACTCTCCAGGGGACAAGACGAAGGTGAAAGAGATGATGTGCAAAGAAATCCTTGCTTTATGAGGGGAAAAACTGTTCCTCCTGAAGTTCAACAAAATAATGCAGGTAAAGCAGTTAGCTAGCACCTGGCACATGGCAGACACTCATAGCTGCCGGAGGCATTGGAGAGCTGGATCATGCTGGAGCCAGAGGCACCTGCAGAGCCTCACAGGTTCGCTGCTGCAGGGTGTGGCTGACTGAGAGTGCTTTCATGAGTTGGCCTGCAGGGTACAGTTGGTAACGTGCCACAGCTCTCAGGAAAGTGACCTAACTTGGATTTTTCTGATGGACACAGAATTGCAAAAAATTCTCATTTGCATGGAAATGGGGAGTTTATTTTTCCTAGAAGCTGCATGTCAAGACCCAGAAGAAAGGCATTTCATAATAATGATTAATCAGCTATATCTTAAAGAAGAAAGAAAACAATTAAGGAAATACGATACTAAGAAAACAAGGGAAAAAACAATCTCCCCAAGGTGGATCCACCCAGCAAACCTTGACAGCATTTCCTCTTATCCACCTGAATAAAAATGACCAGCCCTTTCCAAATGGCAGAGAGCACTGAGAGGAGACACAAGGAGCAGCCCGCAAGCACCAAGTGAGAGGTGAGGCTCATGCTGTCCATCGTCAGGAGCTCATGTGCACCGCCATGCTAGCTCTCCTCCTTCATGGCCGCAGGGAGGTGACCTGTTACCATTGTGTGTGGCTATGATGTTCCAGATGCTGGGCATTTGATAGAACGGGAAGAGATACTCTATAGAAGAGGTGAATTTTCTAGTATCTTAGTTTCAATGAGAAGAGATAGAGGGTGGGAAAGAAGGAGGGAAGGAAGGAAAGGTAAGGAATCTAGTGTCTTTACTATTGCTTTTTTGTTCCAAGAACTGTGTTGGGCACTTTGTAATGTGTTATCATTGTTTAATCCTTTGCAACGTTAAATGTCTTTTTAAATGTAAGGGGCACCACCGGTTCATAAATGGGTTCCTGTCTGTCTGGTGTCAGGGGAGCTCCTGGGATTCCAGGCTGTGATGCCAGAGGGAAACAGTGTTGTTAGTGGGGTGGAGTAGCAGTAAAGAGAGCCAGCTCAGGGACTGGCCTGCCTTCCCTCAAACCCTGGCCTGGGCAAGTTACTTCATTTTCTTGGTAAAATGGGAACAGAAACAGAGCCTACCTCACAGGGTGGTTGTGAGCATTAAATGAGAAAATTACGTAAAATTCTTGGGACAGTGCCCAATGCACATGGCACGTAGGATAAATGTTACCTACTACTAATATCTGAAATAGCCAAGATGTCTGGCATTGCCTCACCAAGCTAAGGGAGGCATCTTTCTCCTCCACAAAATGCGCAAGTCTCCTAGCATGGGATGAGCAGGCAGTATCCCACTGCTTCTGAGAGTTGTCTTGTCAGAAGAAAAACCGCACTCTCTTTCTTGGCTTTCTAGAAGCACCCCAGTAGCCTTCCGAGGGGACAGAGCTCTGGGGGACTCTCTACAAACTTCCCTGGCAATGGGGCCCATCTTTGTTTAGCCAGAAAGAAAGGTTGATAAAAGAGGAAGGGAGCTCTTTGGCCTAATGCCTGCCACGTGGTAAGGTCTCAGCATACACCTGTGTATTTCCTGGGAATGATGCCCAGTTACGGAGAGACAAGGCAAAAATGGTTTCTAAACAGGATTTCCTGTTTCCTGACTTTCCAGAGAAGGAGCTGGGAATCCTGAGGAAGGCATAGGGAGTGGGGGCAGCTGGGGTTCACACTCACATGTATGAGTTACAGCAGCTCTAACTATAGCTCTGCAGTCCCCGCAGCTGGCTCCCTGGGTCTGATGCCCTCCTCTCCTCCATGGCCACACATGATACACTTACCTTGGCACACACAGCTGTAAATGGGAGATCTCAGTGGGCATCATGCAAAGTGCCTAGCAGAGGGCTGCTCTCGTCACATGTGTTGTCATAAGACGTGCGTTAAGGCTAAGCTGTATTTATAAGCTTGGGAAATGTGGGTGAAATCAGAGATAACCCCATAAGCTGTACCATTATATTTTATGCACTTTTCTCTGTGTGCATTATATGGCACAATAGAAAGTGGTTAAATGAAGAGGCAGCAAGAAAGACAGAGGCAAGAAGGGTAAGAGAATGAGAAGAGGCGGCAAACCTCTCAAGGCCTGGCCCTGGCTATGAAGCAGCTAGCTGCAAACATGCTGCTTATACCCTTTGGCTCAGCGGGTGACGGACGGGAAGTTGCCAAGCTGCCCTCTACCACTGGCATCTTCCCCTAGCTCCTCGTTGTGGCTAATTAGTTCTTGAAGGTGCCTTGTGTCTCCCTTTCCCATCCTCTCCAGAAGATGAAATCTCCATAGCTGGCTTCAAACAAATGATTTTAAGCAGATACACTCTTGAGGTTTATAATAAAAGGGTGTTACTTATTTTGGGGGTAAACATCAAAAACCAAGTGTGTTTTTATGGTTTTTCACATCTGTTGCCCAATTCCTAGGGCATTTTACCAATCCTGCTTTTCCTACTTAATTTATTAAAAACAATGCTTTCCACCCCTGTTGACAAAGTAGGCTGTGTTGAGTCATAGGAGAGTGATACGCACACAAGTATGCTTCCTGGGACTTAAGAGAGTGGTGTATCATACTTTCTGGGGTGGAGGTGGGGGCATGGGGTAAGGGTGGGGAAGAACTCATATCCAGTTGACTCAAGAAAACCAGAGGAGACACATACCCCTGAAACTCCTCAAGGCTGAAGTATTTAGTCTTGTTTTCTTGTATTCCACCTGGCCTGCCTTTGGGGCTGGAAGGGGGCGTCAATCAGGGGTCTTCTCTTTCATTGCCTTCCACTCTTGGCTGGACAGCTGACTTCCTCTCCTTTGTGCAGGCATGAAGTTACAGTGTGTTTCCCTTTGGCTCCTGGGTACAATACTGATGTTGTGCTCAGTAGACAACCATGGTCTCAGGAGATGTCTGATTTCCACAGACATGGACCATATAGAAGACAGTTTCCAAGAAATCAAAAGAGCCATCGTGAGTATGGGTTGGTGTAAAGGTGTGGGTGATGGGGTATACCTCCCCTTACATCTTAGCTTGAAAATGAGTTCTTTCTCATTGCCTTTTGCATCTCAGAAGAACATAGGATACTGATTGCTTATGTCTGTTCTTATGTTTCCCTCCATAGCAAGCTAAGGACACCTTCCCAAATGTCACTATCCTGTCCACATTGGAGACTCTGCAGATCATTAAGGTATTGGCCTATGTCTGCTTTTTCTAATATTTTTATCTTCATGTCTAAATGGCTCTGGGCTGAGAAGGAAATCCCTACATTGTCACCTTCTATTTCCTAATCTCCAATGTACTCTAAATGCATCAGGCTTCTTCTTTGTCAGATGATGTGTTAGGGCACGCTGGTGTCCCAGGGACATGCAACCCCTGGGAGGAATGAAAGAAGTGCCACTTCCTAGAGAGTGATTGGGGGTGCCCAGTGCTCAGAGGGGACAGGATTTCTCTGGCTTAGGGCTAATTTTGGAAGGTCCCATGGAGGTAGCTAAGAAAACAGTGACTTAAAACCTGAGGAGGTTATAGATCAGTGGATAAGAAGGAGGAAGGTATTTGGGCAAGATAAGATAATGGCTGTAAGATCAGTGAAGGTTGGACAGAGAGGTGACCAGGTTTGTGACCCGAAGGACATGTAAGTGAGTGGTGGGAGATGAGGCAAAAAAATACCTTGGAGTCATTTTATAAAGGTCCCTGGAGCCAGGCTGAGCCTCAGGCTTATAATACAGGCAATAGGCTGGGTGCAGTGGTTTATGCCTACAATTTCAGCATTTTGGGAGGCTGAGGCGGGTAGGATTGCTTGAGGTCAGGAGCTTGAAACCAGCCTGGGCAACACAGCAAGACCTCGTCTCCAAAACAAAACAAAACAAAACAAAACAATTAGCAGGTCATAGTGGCATGCAACTGTAGTCCCAGCTACTTGAGGGGCTGAGATGGGAGAATTGCTTGAGCCTGGGAGGTGAAAGCTGCAGTGAGCCATGATTGTGTCACTGCACTCCAGCCTGGGCGCCAGATTGAGATGCCCAAAAAGAATAAAAGAATGTGTGTTAGGGCACACTAGTGTCCCAAGGACTTGGAACCCCTGGGAGGACCCAAAGAAGTGCCACTTCCTAGAGAGTGATTGGGGGTGCCCAGTGCTCAGAGGGGATTAGGATTTCTGTGGCTTAGGGATAATTTTGGAAGGCCCCATGGAGGTATAAAAGAATAAAAGAAAATAATAGCAGCAATAAAGAGTCACTGAAATTTTTGAGCCCAAAGTTATATGATCATAAATTGTTTTAGGAAGACAATCTGGTGCTGTTCTTACAATGGACAACGTGAGGCAGGAAAGCCAGTGAGAAGATCGGTCCAACCATCTAGACAGGAGGTGACGAGAGTATGTCACAAAATAGCTGGCTTATCAGGTGATCATTCATTTTACAAAAAGGCCCATGAGAGATGCCTTTAAAAGTGAGCTTCTCTAGTCCTGGGAAGTATTCTAGACAGACCAGTTTTAGGGGGGATTTTATATGACAGAGTGTGAGGTATATTTGTATTGAGTTACTTTTTTCTCAGGTTTCTCTGCATACGTGAGAGAGACACACACACACCCCTTCATAATTCTTCTAAGCAGTGATTTATTTGTGGTGAAGAGATGTAGCCACTTACTAAATAAAATTCTAGCCAACTGTATTATAGACACATAAGATATGACAGCTGGAAGGAACCCAAAAGATCATCTATTCCAAAACCATCATTTTCAAATGAGGACAGTGAGACCTTGGGAGGGAGCATGACGAGTTAGTGGCAGAGCTAGGAATAGACTCCCAAGTGTATGCCCCCATCTTCAGATTCTTTCTCCTCTCAAGGTTGGGAAGTAGCTCATGTGGAATAAGAAAAGGAGTCAATAAGGATTCAGGTCTTTATTCTTCTCTTCCCTTCCCTTCCCTTCCCTTCCCTTCCCTTCCCTTTCCTTCCCTTCCTCTCTCCCTCCCTTCCTTTCTCAGCCCCACCTTCCTTTTTTCTGCAGTGTTCCTTTTTCCAGTACCACAGTCTTTGATAGAGCAGAGGAGTGTAACATTTTGCCCTTCTGGTTAAGGGAATCAGCAAAAGTGAAGGAGGAGAAGGGTTTTTGTGTTGCCATCTAGGAAAAGCTGCCACTGGGGCCAAGGAGGCTTTGCTTCTTGAATGAAGACAGATGTGCTGTCCCACCGTTAAACACTCCCTGCTTAGACTGAACAGTGTATCTTCTGCAGAGTAACTGGCTCTCAGGGCAGATGGCAGGCAAACTTCTAGAAGGAAACTGTCTAGCCAACTTCTCTGGGCTGTGCCTGGGAATTTAGAGACTATCTTTTTGGGACATCTGCACTCTGCAGGCTGCAGACCTACCCAAATATGCCCATTTCTGCAGCTGTCAGTCTCCCTTCTTGCGAATCTCAGCCTCATTCCAGTGCTCCTTCTGGTTGTAAAAGGACAGACTAGAGGAGAGCTAAGCAGCGTGGCCCAGAGTAAGGTGGCCAGAGTGAATGCAGTGTGATTACAGTTGGAGGAATGCGTACCTAGCAGGATGACTGGCATGCAATAGCCCCTGTGTGTTGCCAGACAGAAGATGTAACAGAGAGGCCGACTTCAGCCCCTGTAATGTAAGGAAGTCCTTTTCCAAAAAGCTGCTCAGCCATCAGTCCTCTTAAAAAGGAGGCTACTGGTTCCTGGAAAGATTTAAGTGGAAGTTAGTGATGACACGCTAGGGATACTGTAGAGAGAATTAGTCTATGATGGATTCTGGGCCCCATCCTTGGTAAATGTATTTCTCGGCCATACAAAATAACGGGGAGAACTGGACTCTCTTCTCACCATTTTTGTCATAAGTAGTTTTGCTGGGAATAGGAGAGGATGAACACTCTGAGACCATTACGAAGTTTTCCAAAATGACTTTTAGTTCTCTCATGTGTTGCTGACCCCACTCAAATGGACTGCCCTGCTCTCTAACATAATGAGAGAATAGGCCTCCAGTGTTTCTCTAATTTGTGTTTGTAGCCCTTAGATGTATGCTGCGTGACCAAGAACCTCCTGGCGTTCTATGTGGACAGGGTGTTCAAGGATCATCAGGAGCCAAACCCCAAAATCTTGAGAAAAATCAGCAGCATTGCCAACTCTTTCCTCTACATGCAGAAAACTCTGCGGCAATGTGTGAGTCACTGGGTCAGGATTCCAGCATCTGCTCCCCTTCTGCCCCGGGAGAGGCCAGGATGTGCTGGCCCCCATCGGCCTCCTGATATGGTGCTTGGAGTCAAAGGAAATTCTCTGCCCATGTCCACGTGGAGAACTGTTGAGAACCTCTCCCAGTGGCCACTGCTTCCCCAGGGCTCCCTGCCTGCTGACAACTCCTCAGACGGTCTCCTCCTAGATAACCCTCCTGGGGTGATGACCAACTTATGTCAACATATTCCTTAGTAAGAGGCATGGCAGGGACACCAGTTCTACTATAAGCATACCCCTGATTTCTTTATTTCTGGCCCTTTGGTGTCTTTACATCAATAAACTTCTGGGTAGGTCCTTGGTATGGCCTATCCCTAAAGGTCACCTAGAAATTCATTGCAATCTATTCAAATCCAACATCAGAAACAAAACCAACACAAAGCAACAAAAACTTAGACCAGGAGAGAATCTGGGCTCTAGCCCCATTCCTGCTAATGATTTCCTGTGAGACTTTGTGTCAAGTGACTTCACCTCTCTGTGCCTCAGATTCTGAAATTGTTAGAAGGGTTGACGGTCCCTGCCCTACTTGCATTAATATGATAATAGACTCAAACGAATTCATCTAACCAGTTATTTAATTAATAATTGGTTAAATATTATCTAATTAGTATTTAACAAATGTTCATTGAGTGCCTACCCTGTGGGAGGCAGCACTCAGAGTGGTGATAAGACAGATATGGTGCCTGCTTTCCTAGTGCTGACAGTCCGATGGGCTCTAAATGCAGAAAAAACAAAAGGCGTGGGCAGATGCAGGTGATTCTACAAACAAGCTCTGTTCTTCCATGGCTGTTCCCACCTGAGTTTACTCATCTGCCTCTCACTGTGGGAGGGAGGAGAAATGTCACTTCTCATGCGGGCAGGTAGGAATAAGAGAGGGCCCGAGTAGAAAATGTCCTCTGATAGGAGCTTCCTCCACTTTATCACAGCAGGAACAGAGGCAGTGTCACTGCAGGCAGGAAGCTACCAATGTCACCAGAGTCATCCACGACAACTATGATCAGGTAAGATCTGGGAAGAGGATGGGGAAGATGGAAGATGAGAGGTAGATCAGGAGGGTGCCAGTCCTTCAGCCTCCTCTCCACTTAAATTCATACATTCACTCTATAAGCAGTCATTGTGGGCAGGCCTCAATTCTCTGTGTCTGTAAAGAGAGTTTTGATCTTATCTCATTTGCTAACCTCCTGGGCTCCCCATCTCCATCATTCCTCCACCATTTTCTCATACCCTCGTATATCAAGCCTGACCTGTATGATTTGGGGAAAGCGCCCACTGCTTAAGATCAGATGACACAGAGGGAGCAAAGATCCCCCATGAAATGTGAGCTATTATGCATAAAACGTGTTACCTGCATGCTGTCACTGCGATCACTACCTGCCCCCCCCACCCATATTGTGTGTAGTGATGAAGACACGGCACTTCTCATGTTAATGTTGGTGTAAAATGTACATCTCACGTGGATGTAGAGGGAGAAGCAGTGCTTTTCCTGAGCATCAGCAGAAGATCTTGTTAAAATGCAGATTCTGGCTCAGCAGGGCTGGGGTGAGCCTGAGTTTCTGCATTTAGATCTTACTGTCAAATGATGCCAATGCTTTGAATAGCAAGGAGTTGGGGAGCCTATTATGGGCTCTGCTTCTTTGTGGAGAGGCTCTGTAAGATAATGTTATAGAAATAGTTAAGGATTACATGGTTCTTACTATAAGCCAGGTATTGTTCTAGGCACACAACAAGTATTACACGTTTGTCCTTCGGAACAATGCTATGAGGCATTATTTGCATTGGATACATTAAGAAACTGAGGCTCGAGCAGGTGCAGTAACTAAACTAAGTTCACACTGCAATTGCATGGCAGAGGGAGGATTCAATCCCACGCTGGCTGGCTCTGCAGGACATGCTAAAAGCATGAACTCAGTCTGCTGGGGAAGGAGGTGGAATAAGGCAGGATACTTGGGTTTCAGTTCCAACTCTGTTACTAACTGGCTGTGTGACATTGGGTAGGACACTTGCTCTTAGGGGCTTTAGTGCTCTAATATGTCAAATGGGGACAACATGCTCTCCCTACCCGCTGTCCAGCACCACAGGGATGAAGACGTTCTGGGATAACAGAAACACTAAAGCAAGCTGATGTGGAGAAGAAAATCAGCAGAACTGGCCAGTAAGGCAGATTTTTTTCCTGTGAAAAACAGAGGAAAAAAAAAAAAACCTGAGGGAAAAGAATGAAGAATTTTAAAGTTTTGTTTATAAGGAGCTAACATGATTTAATTGCTTGTTTGTGGGGAACAAAACTGGTTGCCTGTGAGGAAAATAATACTGAGTCTGCATGTTATGCAAATATATTTCGCTACAAAAAACAAAACCTTGTGGGGACCAGCATGTGAAGAAAGTGACTTGAAAACCATTACACGGTCTAAAAAGGTGGGTTCTTACAATGATCTCTGATTTCAGCTGGAGGTCCGCTCTGCTGCCGTCAAATCCCTAGGAGAGCTCGACATCTTTCTAGCCTGGATTGCTAAGAATCATGAAGTAACGTCCTCGGCCTGATGACAAGGAACCTGTATAGCGATCCAGTGATGAACATCCCCTGTGCAGTTTACTGTGGGAGACGGCCCACCTTGAAGGGGAAGGAGATGGGGAAGGCCCCTTGCAGCTGACAGTCCCACTGGCTGGCCTCAGGCTGTCTGATTCCACTTGAAAATAGTCAAAAAGTCTACTGTCGTATCGATACTGAACTCTATCTGCTGAAAGGGCCTGCAGGACCTCCTGGGAGTAAACGGCTGCCTCCCCTCTAATTTATTGTGAAGTCATATAGTCCATGTCTGTGATGTGAGCCGAGTGTGATATCCTGTAGTACACATTGTACTGACTGGTTTTTCTGAATAAATTCTGTATTTTACGTATGAATGGAAGGATCTTTTCATTCAGGGAGAGTCAGTCAAGACTGAGGACAGGGCGTTTCTGACAGAGGAATGGTTGTCATGGTGACAAAGCTGAACAAGCGCAGCCACAAGTAAGTAGAGAGGCCACTGGGTAGAGGGGCCAAAAAGGGCACCAACATCCAGATGGACACCGCATAGATGATTCAGGGCACAAATGCCTGTCTTTCAGATTTTATATCACATGCTTTAATGGAAAGAACAAGACCTCTAAAGTCCAACAGATCTGGTTCCAATCCTATGTGACTTCGAACAAAGCACTTAACGTTTCTAAGACTCAGTGTCCTCTATTGTAAAGTGAAGATATTAACACCAGTCCTGTAGCGTTGCTGTGAGCATCAAGTGAGGAAAAGGTCTCTCATGACCTCAGCAGGGTGGGAGACAGCACAGTGCAGTATAAAGACTGCCGATTCAGGGGCCACCTTCTGGTTCTAAGGCGTCTCCTGCCATGAATTTCCCAGGGCAGGTCAGTACATTTCTTTGGTCGTTAGTTTTTGGTAGTGTGGATACTGACCCTTCTGTACTACCTGCTCCATATGATTATTTATTTATGGAGACAGGGTCTCACTCTGTCACCCAGGCTGGAGCACAGCGGCATGATCATAGCTCACTAGTCTCAAACTCCTAGATCAATCAATCCTCCCTCCTCGGCCTCCCAAAGTGCTGGCATTACAGACGTGAGCCACCACACCTGCCTCTATATAATCATTTAAAAGACAGAGTCATTATGAGGGCTTTGACAATCCTAATATCTGCACACACACCCCTCCTGGCTATTTCCCTCGACTGTGCCCCTGCTGCTTCCCCGGACTCACTCTGACCCAACCATAGTGTTTGGCTCTGTATTTCTCAAACACACCAGGCATGTTCTCACCATACAGCCTTTGCACTTTGTGTACATGCACAGTCATAAACTGAGGTAGGGTTAAAAAATAAAAGAAACCCTCCACACATTATGCGTTAATGGGATTCATAGGCTATTAGGGAGCAGGGTTGTTTGCTGAGCACCTAACCTTTCCAAAGTGACCTTGGATGGGCACCCACCCTGAGCAGGCTGGGTGATGGCAGGATGATGGTAGTTATAGCATTTTTGATCTTTTATCACTGCCCTGGGATGTGCTTCCCCAGACACCTGCATGGCTTGCACCTCCACATCTTTCAGACCTTCACTCCAAAGGTCTCCTGTTGGAGGATAACCCGCCATTTCCACCTTCAGCACACCTCATACCACTTTTCTGTTTATCTAGCATCCTATTTTGTTTATTAGCTCTTTCTCCATATGAATGTAAGCTTCATGAGTGTAGGGATGGTTTAGTTTGTTCACTGCCTGGCACTTAGTAGGTGTTAAATTCACAATTCACCCAGATTATTTATTCAAGAAATGTGAATAACCACAAACACATATATAGTGCTTGCTATAGGCAAGCTGACAGTCTAAGAAATATACTTCTTGTAATATAATATAAGTGTATATGATATATATATATATTGTTTACTTCTCACAACGATCCTATTTTAGGGTTTTTAGAATGAAATAAAATGAAAAAGGCCACCTCGTTGATTGCTAGCAGTACAGATAATTAAACCCTAAGAAGGAAACTAGGCACAGAGAGGTTAAGTAACTTACCCTAGGCCACACGTTGCATAAGTAGAAGAGCTGAGCTTCCAATCCAGGCAGCCACATTCCAGAATGAACTATAATGTCCACAATAATGTCCTTATGGTGAGTTCATCATGTGCCAGGCACCAAGGTGAGAACTTAACTTATGGCTCCTCCTTTACTCCTCATGATAGTTCTCTAAGGTAAGATTATAATTATAAGGTGAAGAAGTCTGCACTTTGGGAGGCCGAGGTGAGCAGATCACTAGGTCAGGAGTTTGAGACCAGCCTGATCAACACGGTGAAACTCCGTCTCTACTGAAAATAGAAAAACTAGCTGGGCGTGGTGGCAGGCGCCTGTAATCCCAGCTACTAGGGAGGCTGAGGCAGGAGAATCACTTGAACACGGGAGGCAGGTGTTGCAGTGAGCTGAGATTGTTCCACTGCACTCCAGCCTGGGCGACAGAGCCAGAGTCCATCTCAAAAACAAAACAAAACAAAACAAAAACGTCTGGAGATTAGTGAGTTTGACAATATACCAACTCCGGGTGTCCTACTCCAAAGCCTGAGTCCTCCATCATGATGGTTTGTTGTGGCTTGCACATCTTGCTCATGTGGCAAGAAGCCCACAAGAGAAGGTGATTTACTGGCAATAATGACCTGCACCTGCAGGAAATATTGTTATTATCAATGGTGATAGAAGTACTAGTAGAAGAGGAGGAGGAGCAGGAGGAAGATAATTGAAGAAGAGCTCACTCATGCTCTCTGAAATGGCTGGTATCTTGCTCGAAACTCTCCTACATCTCTTGTTTGCTTGCTTTCCTTATCTACCTTTCCTTTCTCTTTTTTCAGACTTGAAGAATATGTCCCAATGCTTTTTGAGTTCACAGTAGTTCTGGCATAGTGGTGTGTGTGTGTTTCTTCACAGAGCTGGTGCTTAAGAAATACATGCTAGGAAACCAAGAGTAATATTATCTCCCAAACCACGCTGAGTCCTCTGTCAGTCCCTAGTAGGTACCCTTGAAAAATGTGGAGCTCACTTCCACTGCTAAGGTGCAAGGGAAGGGAACCCATGTCATGCACCAGGGCCATGACAGGCACTTTACACATAGGACCTCATTCAAGCCTCAGAGGAAGCCAAGGGGGTTGGAGTTCTTATCCTGACATGGTCAGTGAAGGCATCTTAGGCTCAGGGAGGTGGGGGAGCTTGCCCAAGTCCACATAGCTTTGGGATGGCAGATCCAGAAAATGAATCCAGGCCCCATCTTCCTGGCTTTGGTGCCTTCTCCTCTTGCTGCTAGGGGAGTTCATTTCATCCTGGACAAGACTGTATAACCTACGACCCAGGTTACTATGCTGAATGCCAGGAATGCAGATAACTAAACCCAGATGCACCAAAAGGGGCTTGGACTAACTAGCCACAAACTTCTGAAGTTACCCACGAATTTATGGACCAACACAGAGCAAAGGAGCAGAGGCCAACTTCTGAGTATGTCACGCGATGTTCCCGGCCCAGCTGAGGCCTGGGCTCCTCCTGGGGATGCTCTATCCTCCTTCCATCTTCCAGAGCAAATTGTTAACAGCCACACATGTTCATACTACCGAAACTTCATACTGCTGAAAGAGGCACTGAAGAGGTAGGAAAAACAGTCTTGAATCACTGATGTCACCCTGTCCCCAATCCCCCAGCGGTGGCAGTGTGGTGCAGAGAGCAGTTTTGTGTGCTGGGGAGAGGGAGAGCACAGCAATTGTGAGGCATTGAAATCAGTACTGTCCTTGTTATAGAAGAAAGCAAAACTGGAACACATTCACCTGATGCCCACCCGTGGAGGGAGATTTAAACCAGCCCTACCCAGAGGGGAGTCACTGACCCCAACAGTCAGAACTCGAGTTTCTGCAAGACTTACCACTGTGGGCTGAAGTGCTCTGGGGTTCTCAGTAAACTTGAAATTCAGTCTAGGCCACAAGGACTGCAACTCCTAGGCAAGTACTAGTGTTGAACTGGGCCCAGAGCCAGCAGACTAGGGTGTGAGGGCACACAATATACTGAGTCACCAACCAAGGCAGCTAAAGTGGTACCAGCATTACCCCTCCTCTAACCCCACGCTGCACAACTGATGGTTCAAAATAACGAGACTCCTTCCATCCACTTGAGGAGTGGAGACAAAAGAGTAGGGAGGACTTTGACTTATATCTTGGATACCAGCTCAGCCACATCAGGATAGGGCAATGGTCAGTCATGAGGCCCCCTTTCCAGGTCCTAGCTCTCACTTGACATTTCTAGGCACCCCGTGGGTCAGAAGGGAACTGGTTGCCTTGAAGGGAAGAACCCAGTTTTGGCAGGATTCATCACCGGCTAACTGAACAGCCCTTGGGCCTGAATAACCAGCAATGATATCCAGGTAATATGTCAAGGGCCTTGGGTGAGACTGTGAGACTTGCTGGCTTCAGATGAGACTCAGCACATTCCCGACTATGGTAGCTATGGGGTGAGACTTCTTCTGCTTGAGAAAAGTGGAGGGAAACGTAAAGGGGACATTGTTTTTCACCTTAGGCACCAGCTTGGACACAACGGGGTACAGCACCAACTGGGCTCCTGGGGTCCCTGATTCTAGGACTTGGCTCTTGGATGACATTTCTAAACCTGCCCTGGGGCACAATGGAGGCCATGGCCCTGAAGGGTGAGTCCCAGGCCTAGAAGCATTCACTGTAAGTTGACTGAAGAGCCCTTGGGAACATTGGCAGTAGTGTGGCAGTACTCTCTGTGGGCTTGGGGTGGTGGTAGCCATCCGATGAGGCTCTCCTGCCTTTGGAAAGGGGAGGGAAGAGTGGGAAAGTCTACATCTTGTGATTTGAGTGCCAGCTCAGGTGCAGTACAATAGAACACAGAACACAGGATAGACTCCTGAGATTTTTGACTCTAGTCTCTGACTCCCAGATAGCACCTCTGGGGACCTGGGGGAACTTGTCACCCTGATAAGAATGACGGAGGCCTGGCTTGCTTTGTTACCTGCTGATTGTAGAGCCCCAGGGCCTTAAGCAAACATAGGCGGTAGCTAGGGAATGGTTACAGAAAGGGTGAGACCCAGTGCTGTGCTGGCGTCAGATCTGACCCAGCACAGTCCTTGGTGGCCACAGGGGTGCTTGTGTCACTCCACCCGGAACTCCACGTGTCTCAAAACAGAGAGAAGAGACTGTTTGGGAGAAAGTAAGGGAAGAAAACAGGAATCTTTGCCTGGTAATCCAGAGAATTCTTCTGGATCTTGTCCAAGACTGTCAAGGTGGTACCTCTACAAGTCTGCAAGAATCACACTGTTACAGGGCTTGAGGTGCCCCCCAAAGCAGATAGAGCTTAGATCACAATGCTCAAGTCCTTTTGAACATGTAGAAAGCCTTTCTAAGAAGGACAGGTACAAACAAGCCCAGACTGTGAAGATTACAATACCTAACTCTTACAATTAATAGCTAAATGCCTAGACACAGACAAACATCTACAAGTATCAAGATAATCTAGGAAAATATTACCTCACCTAGTGAACTAAACAAGGCACCAGGGACCAACCAATCCTGGAGCAACAGAGATATGTGACCTTTCAGAAAAAGAATTCAAAATAGCTGTGTTGAGAAAACCCAAAGAAATTCAAGATCACACAGAGAAGGAATTCAGAATTCTCTCAGATAAATTTAACAAAGAGATTGAAATAATGAGAAAAATAAAGCAGAAATTCTGGAGCTGAAAAATACACTTGGCACACTGAAGAATACATCAGAGTTTTTTTTTTGAGATGGAGTCTTGCTCTGTCACCCAGGCTGGAGTGCAGTGGCGTGATCTCAGCTCTCTGCGAGCTCTACCTCCCGGGTTCACACCATTCTCCTGCCTCAGCCTCCAGAGTAGCTGTGACTACAGGCGCCCACGACCATGCCCAGCTAATTTTGTTTTTGTAATTTTTGTAGAGATGGGGTTTCACCGTGTTAGCCAGGATGGTCTTGATCTTCTGATCTCGTGATCTGCCTGCCTCGTCCTCCCAAAGTGCTGGGATTACAGGCGTGAGCCACTGCGCCTGGCCACGTCAGAGTTTTTTAATAGCAGAATTGATCAAGCAGAAGTGAGGCTATTTGAAAATATACAGTAAGAGGAGACAAAAGAAAAAGTAATAAAAAACAATGAAGCATGCCTACAGGATCTAGAAAATAGCTTCAAAAGGGCAAATCTAAGAGTTATTGGCCTTAAAGAGGAAGTAGAGGGGTAGGGGTGGAAAGTTTATTGAAAGGAATAATAACAGAGAACTTCTCAAGTCCAGAGAAAGATATTAATATTGAAGTGCAAGAAGTTTATAGAATACCAAGCAAATTTAACTCAAAGAAGACTACCTCAAAGCATTTAATAATCAAACTCCCAAAGGTCAAAGACAAAGAAAGGATCCTAAAAGCAGGAAGAAAAAAGAAGCAAATAACGTACACCATAGCTTCAATACATCTGGCAGCAGATGTTTCAGTGGAAACCTTGTAGGCCAAGAGAGAGTGGCATCATGACCTATTTAAAGTGCTGAAGGAAAAAAACTTTTACTCTAGAATATCATATCCAGTGAAAATAGCCTTCAAACATGAAAAAGAAAGAAAGACTTTCCAAGACGATCAAAAGCTGACCTGTCCTTCAGGTCATCACCACCAGACCTGTCCTGTAAGTAATGTTCAAGGGAGTGCTTTAATCAGAAAGAAAAGGATATTAATGAGCAGTAAGGAATCATTTGAAAGTACAAAACTCACTGATAACAGTAAGTGCATAGAAAAATACAGAATATTATAACACTGTAACTGTGGTGTATAAACTACTTTTATCTTAAAATGAAAAATTATGAAAAATAATAACTTCCACTCGAGGAGTGGAACAAGTTTTCAAGACAGCAAGTGTTAGAGACACAGACAGTGCAATAAGATATAAAGAGTAACAACAAAAAGTTAAAAAGTTTGGGGACAAAGTTAAGGCTTAGAATCTTCATTAGTTTTTTTTTTTTTTCTTGCTTGATTTTTGTTTCCTTGTTTATACAAGCAGTGTTAAGTTGTTATCAAGTTAAATCAATGGATTATAAAATCGTATTTGCAATCCTCATGGTAACCTCAAACCAAAAAACATACAATGGATACACAAACATACACAAAAATAAAAAACAAGAAACTAAATTATATCACCAGAGAAAATCACTTTCACTAAAAGGAAGACAGGAAGGAAAGAAAGAAGAAAGGGAAGATCACAAACCAGCCAGAAAACAAATCACAAAATGGCAGAAGTAAGTCCTTACTTATCAATAATAACATTGAATGTAAATGGACTAAATGATCCCATCAAAATACATAGAGTGGCTGAATGGATTTTTTAAAAAAGACCCAATGATCTACTGCCTACAAGAAACGTACTTCGTTTATTAAGACACACAGAGTGAAAATAAAGGGATGGAAAAACATATTCCACACAAATGGAAACCTACACTTAAATCAGACAAAATAGATTTCAAGACAAAAACTATAAGAAGAGACAAAGAAGGTCACTACATAATGAAAATGGGTCAATTCAGCAACAGGATATAACAATTTTAAATACGTATGCACTTGATACTGGAGCACCCAGATATACAAAGCAAATATTAGAACAAAAGAGAGATAGACCCTGATACAATAAAAGCTGGAGACTTCAACATCCCATTTTCAGCATTGAAAAGATCTTCCAGACAGAAAATCCACAAAAAAACTTAATCTGCACTATAGACCAAAAGAATCTAATAGATATTTACAGAATATTTCATCCAACTGCTGCAGAACACACATTCTTTTCCCAGCACATGGCTCATTCTCAAGGATAGACCATATGTTAGGTCACAAAACAAGTCAAAACATTTAAAATAATTGAGATACCAAGCATCTTCTCTGACCACAATGGAATAAAACTAGAAACTAATAGCAAGAGGAATTTCGGAAATTATACAAATACATGGAAATTAAACGATATGCTCCTTAATAACCAGCGGGTAAATGAAGAAGGAAATTGAAAAATTTCTTGAAGCAAATGATCACAGAAACACAAGATGCCAAAACCTATGGGATACAGCAAAAACAGTACTAAGAGGTAAGTTTATAGCTATAAATGCCTACATGAAAAAAGAAGAGAGATGTCAACTAAATAACCGAACAATGCATTTTAAAGAACTTGAGAAGTAAGAGCAAACCGAATCCAAAATTAGTAGAAGAAAAGAAATAATAAAATCAGAGCAGAAATACATGAAATTGAAATGAAGAAAACAATACAAAAGATCAATGAAACAAAAAGTCGGTTTTTTGAAAAGTTAAACAAAATGGACAAACCTTTAGCCAGACTAACTAGGAAAAAAGATTCAAATAAATAAAATTGGAGATGAAAAAGGAGACATTACAACTGATACCACAGAAATTCAAAGGATCATTAGTGGGTTACTATGAGCAATTATATGCCAACAAATTGGAAAATCTAGAAGAAATGAAAAAATGAAAAGATTTCTAGACACATACAAACTATCAAGCTTTTGAAGAAATCTAAAACCTGAACAGACCAATAACGAGTAACATGATTAAAGCTGTAATAAAAAGTCTCCAGTGGAAAAAAAAAAGCCCAGGACCCAATGGCTTCACTGCTGAATTCTACAAGCATTTAAAGAAGAACTAGTACCAACCCTACTCAAACTATTCTGAAAAATAGAGCAGGAGGTAATATTTCCAAACTCATTCTATGAGGCCAGTATTATCCTTGGCTCATTCTCAAGGATAGACCATAATGTTAGGTCACAAAACCAGTCAAAACATTAAAGAAAAAAAAAGAAAATATCAAGCATCTTCTCTGACCACAATGGAATAAAACTAGAAACTAATAGCAAGAGGAATTTTGGAAATTATACAGACACATGGAAATTAAACAATACACTCCTGAAGCACAGAAATTCAAAGGATCATTTAGTGGCTACTAAAGACAAAACCAGACAAAGACCCCTCAAAAAAGGAAAACTACAGGCCAATACCTCTGATAACTATTGATGCAAAAATCCTCAACAAAATACTGACAAACCGAATTTCACAATACATTAAGATCATTCATCATGACCAAGTGGGGTTTATCCCTGGCAGGCAAGGATGTTTCAACATATGCAAATGAATCCATGTGATACATCATATCAACAGAATGAAGGATAAAAACCATATGATTATTTCAATTGATGCTGAAAAAGCATTTGGTAAAATTTAACATCCCTTCATAAAAATCCCCAAAAAACTGGGTACAGAAGGAAAACACTTCAGCATAATAAAAGCCATATAGGACATACTCACAGCGAGTATCATACTGAATGAGGAAAAACTAAAAGCGTTTCCCCTAAGATCTGGAACACCACGAGGATGTCCACTTTCACCACTGTTATTAAATGTAGTACTTGAAGTCCTAGCTAGAGCAATCAGGCAAGAGAAAGAAATAAAGGGTATCCAAATTGGAAAATAAAAAGTCAAATTATTCTTGTTTACAGATGATATAATCTTATACTTGTAAAAACCTAAAGACTCAACCAAAAATTATTAGAACTGATAAACACATTCAGTTAAGTGGCAGGATACAAAATCAGCATACAGAAATCAGTAGCATTTCTCTGTGCCAATAGTGAACAATCTGAAAAAGACATCAAGAAAGTAATCTCATTTACACTAGCCACAAATAAAATTAAATACCTAGGGATTAACAAAAGAGGTGAAAGTTCTCTATAATGACGACGATAAAACACTGCTAAAAGAAATTGATGAGGACACCAAAAAATGGAAAGATATTCCATGTTCATGGATTGGAAGAACCAATATTGTTAAAATGTCCTTACTACCCAAAGCAATCTACAGATCCAATGGAATCCCTATCAAAATATAAACATTCTTCATAGAAACAGAAAAACGATTCTAAAATTTATATGGAACCACAAAAGACCCTGAATAGTCAAAGCTATCCTAAGCAAAAAGAACAAAACTGGAGAAATCATATTATCTGACTTTAAATTATATTTCAGAGCTATAGTAACCAAAACAGCATGATACTGGCATAAAAACAGACATCTAGACCAATGGAACAGAATAGAGACCCCATAAACAAATCCACACACTTACAGTGAACTCATTTTTGCCAAAGGTGCCAAGAACATACACTGGGAAAAAGACAGTCTCTTCAATAAGTGATGCTTGGAAAACTGGATATCCATATGCAGAAGAATGAAATGAGACCCCTATCTCTCACCATATACAAAGTTCAAATAAAAATGGATTAAAGACTTAAATCTAAGACCCCAAACCGTGAAACTACTACAAGGAAACATTAGGGAAACTCTGCAGGACATTGGCCTGGGCAAAAATTTCTTGAGCAATATTTCACAAGCCCAGGTAACCAAAGCAAACATGGACAAATGGGATCACATCAAGTTTTTGTGCACAGCAAAGAATACAATCAACAATATGAAAAGGCAATTAACAGAATGAGAGAAAATATTTTAAAACTACCCATATGACAAGGGATTAATAACCAGAATATATAAGGAACTCAAATAACTCTCTAGGAAAACATCTAATAACCCAATCAAAACATGGGCAAAAAATTTGAATAGACATTTCTCTAAAGAAGGCATACAAATGACAAACAAGCATATGAAAAGGTGCTGAACATCACTGATCATCAGAGAAATGCAAATCAAAACTACAATGAGATATCATGTCACCCCAGTGAAAATGCCTTATATCCAAAAGACAGGCAATAATAAATGCTGGCAACGATGTGGAGAAAAGTGAACCCTCGTACATTGTTGGTGGGAATGTAAATTAGTAACCACTATGGAGAACAGTTTGGAGGTTCCTCACAAAACTAAAAATAGAGCTGCCATACAATTCAGCAATCCCACTGCTGGGTATGTACTCAAAAGAATGGAAACATTATATTGAAGAGATATCTGCACTCCCATGTTTGCTGTAGCTCTGTTCACAATAGCCAAGATTTGGAAAATAACCTAAGTGTCTGTGAACAGATGAATGGATAAAGAAAATGTGGTACATATACACAGTGGAGTACTATTCAGCTGTAAAAAAGAATGAGGTTCAGTCATTTACAACAACCTGAATGCAACTGGAGGTTATTATGTTAAGTGAAATAAGTCAGACACAGAAAGACAAATATCACATGTTGTCACTTATTTGTGTGACTAAAAATCAAAACAATTGAACCCATGGAGATAGAGAGTAGAAGTATGGTTACCGGAGGCTGAGAAGAGTAGTAGGGGATTTGGGGGGAGGGGAGGATGGTTAATTGGTAAAAACAACAAAAAAAAATTGAATGAATGGGACCTGGTGTTTGATGGCACAACAAGGTGACTACAGTTAATAGTAATTTGTCTGTGCATTTTAGAATAACTAGAAGAGTATAACTGGACTGTGTTTGTAACATGGGAGATAAGTGCTCGAGGGGATGGATGCCCCATTTTTTATGATATGGGTGTCACACATTGTATGCCTGTATCACAGCATCTCATGTGCCCCATAAATATATACACCTGCTGTGTACTCACAAAAAATAAACATTTTAATAAAAGATGATTTTCGTATTTAATGATTCCCAACTTTACGATTTTATTTCCCACATAATAATGTTGTTTTAGGAGAGTTTTACTTGTACATTTATTTACTTATTTATTTATTTGTAACTAGCAAGTATGAAGGCAAGAGACTCTGGCCCAGGGCAGCTGTACTTTCCTCGAGGTCTGCATCTCCAGATGGCTCTCTGCTGCATCCTGGCAATGGCTCTTGCAGTTTCCGCATGGCCAGCCAGGCTCCAGGTAGCCTTCCTGGTTCTCCCTGCTACTCAGGTACCCCTTCTGCAGGCTGACCCAGTGCTCTGTTCTTCCTCTGTCACAGTACTCATCAGTGTAGGACTCTTCCCTTGACTCCATACGGATCCCTGCTTTGTTCAGCACTGATTGTCATGCCTAGAATAACCCTTGGCACATAAGATGCACTCAATACCTCCCATGCAGCTATGAGCAATGCCTGACTGTGGGTAGCAGGGCAAAGCAATTATTCCTGGATGTAGGTCTATAGTAGGGGTCAGCATATCACATTTGGCCAAGGCCTTTGGGAGAGGATAAATTCTTTAAAAGTTGCTATGAGCTCAAGTTGCATGGGGTTTTTTGTTTGTTTTTGTTTCTTAAGTAGCGAGACAAGGCATTCCAGAGATAGAGCGTTCTTTTTGTTTTTTTTTTTTTTTGGAAATGGAGTCTCACTCTCTCTACCAGCCTGGAGTACAGTGGTGTGATCTTGGCTCACTGCAAGCTCCACCTCCCAGGTTCAAGTGATTCTCCTGCCTTAGCCTCCCGAGTAGCTGGGATTACAGGTGTGTGCCACCATACCTGGCTAATTTTTGTATATTTTTAGTAGAGACGGCGTTTCACCATGTTGGCCAGGCTGGTCTTGAACTCCTGACCTCAGGTGATCTCCCTGCCTTGGCCCCTCAGAGTGCTGGGATTACAGGTGTGAGCCACAGCACTCGGCCCGAGAGAGAGCATTCTCTAGAGCAGCAGTCTCCAACCTTTTTGGCACCAGCGACTGGTTTTGTGGAAGACAATTTTTCCACCAGGTCAAGGGTGGGGAGGGCGGATGGTTTTGGGATGAAACTGTTCCACCTCAGATCATCAGGCATTAGTTAGACTCTCATAAGGAGTGCAACCTAGATCCCTCACATGCACAGTTCACTGGGGTTCACATTCCTATCAGAATCTAATGCCATCACTGATGTGACAGGAGGCATAGCTCAGGTGGTAATGCTCGCTGGCCTGCAGCTCACCTCCTGCTATGGCCTCATTCCTAACAGACCACCAACCAGTACTGGTCCATGGCCTGGGAGTTGGGGACCCCTGCTCTAGAGCATTCTACAGATGTCTATATACTTCACATTCTGTTACTGAAAGATATTCAATTAGTTCAGTTTCAGAGCTCTGCCACAGAACCACCTTCAGTGAAGATTCAAGTGCTGTAAATGAGGCTGGATCCAGCACTAGGGAGTGGGAGTGGGTTCAGAATCTAGCTTTCATATCAGGAGATAAGTATGACTCAGCACACTCTGGTCTGGATGCCTCTGCTGATCACTTCCCTAGACATTCTAACAGCACTCTGAGCCTCAATTTCCTTATTTGGAAAATGAAGAGAATAAGCACATATACTTCATGGGGTTGCATGAGAATTAAAGGAACTAGTATTTCATGAAGTACATAGTGCCTGGCACACAGTAAGTGCTACAAACAAACCACAAAAGAGCCTGTGGTCACCTTCTAGTGCATCTTAACTCTACCCCCATCACAGGCTTAACTTCCCAAGAACTGCAGCCCTTCCCCCAGGGCAGAAAGCAATCTTCCTCTTGCTCCTTCCTCTCTACCTCCACTCCTAGTTGTGTTCCTTGGGACCTGGAATGGTTTTCCAGTTCTTGACAAGTCAGAGATATCTCAGTATCCATTTCCTATCTCCATATTCTGAGCTTCTGAGGGCACAGCTACTTTGTAAATGGCTGCACTCAGTATATAAATGTTCATTGAATGAATGAATGCATGCATGAAGCAAAGGCAGAGCCCACTTAAAGGAAGCCTGTGACTTTGTCGTTGGTTTTGGAACCTCTCAGCCTTCCTTTTATCCTCCACTCGCATCCTTTACCTCTGTTCCACGTCCTTTGTTTCTAGCTCCATGGCAAAGGAGTCAATTTTCTGTCTGTCCTTCTTGCCTTTCATTTCTCTTTCACCCCTGATTATTGTCCTATGGTCCTTAACTTCACATCCTGAAGCCTGAAGATTAATGTCTCCACTCAACTCCTCGGCTGGCCAGGGCTCTGCGTGTCTTGCTAACCGGGGCCCTTCTCACCTAGGAGTGGTGCAGTCCCAAGTCTGCAGGCTAGAGGGCATCATCTGCTCCAACAAGGTCAGCAGCAGCAGAAGCAGCACCTTCTCACTTGGGCCAGAGGTTCTCAGCTTTTTCAGACCAGCCACCCTATGAGTGAGGAGAAAGAACTCAAGACTTCACCTCTTCTTCCTCACCTCCTCAATGGCTCCAAAATGTCCCTCACACCTGGCTCAAGAAGAGCAAGGTGTAAGTCTAGATAAGATACCCCTTAGGCAGAGTGCAGGCAGGGTCCTTCCAGTACCACTAGGTGGCTAGAAATGGTGTCTAATGTGAAAGTTGTTGGATAGTAGAGAGCTCAGTCTCTGCAGGAAACCAGTGAACGAAAAAGTACTTTGAAGGCCAGAGTTTGAGACCAGCCTGGGCAACATAGCGAGACACCATGGCTACAAAAATAAAAAATTAGCCAGGCATGGTGGTGAATGCCTGTAGTCTTAATTACTAAGGAGGTTAAGATGTGAGGGTTGCTTAAACCCAGGAGTTTGAGGTTACATTGAGCTATGACTACACCACTGCACTCCAGCCTGGATGACAAAGCAAGACCCTGTCTCTGTATGTCTCTCCCTCTAAAAAAAAAAAACAAGGGGTGCTTTGAATTTGAAATTAGGGACACATATCAGTAAGCAAGTCAGTTGACCTATTGTGATGTATGATGTTGGCCTAGATTCTGAGTGGGTTACCAAAGGAAAACAGTCACTGATTCTTAGAACGTCTCAGAGTGTAGTTTCTCAAGTTCATGCTCACAGTTCATTGCAATTCCACCATTTTTTTCAACTTTCTTCAATACCTGCTCCTGAACCCCACCCAACATCCACGAGTCGCCATCCCTCAGGTACGGGAGGTAGAAGGGCTCTCTGGCCTCAGGAATTTTGTGCCATCTTTTCTTGCTGGAAGGAGTAAGGGTTCTTCTGACCCTGCCACATTCTCCATCCTCAAAGCTCACAAACCCATTAGTCTGTCAAGGCCTTGCTCAAACCAAACTTTCTCTAAGAAATCTCAGATACCCTCCTTGTCCCTCAGAAGGAATCTCAGTGCCTTTCTCCTCTCCTCACCCAAATGCCTATTATGAACATAGACTCTGAATTTTTTAGGAATGTCCTGATAACAAATTCCTTCCCATCATCCCCTTAATATCATCTCATTTTTTTCAGACTGTGTGTCACAACTGGGGAGTTGTGGTCACCATGCCCACAGGTATTACAGCAAGGCCTCTTAACATTTTGTGTGCCACGGATTCCTTTGGCATGCCAGTGAAGCTTATGAACTCAGAATAATATTTCTAAATGCATAAAATAAAAGAAGTAGGGTTATAAAGGAAACTAGTAGTAGTAAAATATAGCTATCAAAATATGGAAATGACAAATAGGTAATATATATGTGCTTCTTTACTAATGCATTAATGCATGATCTAGCAGTAGGCCTACGAACTGCTGACATTTCTAAGTAGTAATGACTATAAGTGATATTTTGAGAACCTGAAACCACTGTAATGTGATACAAAAATATTTGTGATTTCCATCAGTGACAAAGTCATTGGTACTGTTAATACTATTGTGGTTTGTATTTGTTGCCTATGCTTATAATTGAAGAAAATGCTGAATTTCAATTAGGGGTTAGCAAAAAGAAAAGATGTAGTGTCTTCCCATCTACCTTCTCCCAAGTTAAGAACTCCTGCCTTAGAGGGTCTGTTGCCTTCATGACGCTATGAGGTCCCATGGAAGGGGATCCCAAGAGACCATGTCTTTTCCACTTTGGTAGCCCTTCGGTCAATCCAGCTTAGTGCTCACACATGGGAGACTCTCTGTGCTTGTTTGTGAAATTGAAAGGAAAAGAACTGGCCTGGCATGGTGGCTCACGTCTGTAATCCCAGGACTTTGGGAGACTGAGGCGGGTGGATTCCTTGAGCCTAGGAGTTTGAGACCAGCTTGGGCAACAGGGTCAAACCTTGTCTCTACTAAAGACACAAAAATTAGCCAGGCATAGTGGCATGCACCTGCAATCCCAGCTACTTGGGAGGCTGAGGCATGAGAATTACTTAAACCCAGGAGGCGGAGGTTGCAGTGAACAGAGATCACACCACTGTACTCCAGCCTGGGTGACAGAGTGAGACTCATTCTCAAAAAAATAAATTAATAAAATAAAAGGAAAGTAACTGGTACATCCTTACTCTCTCAGGTGAAGAAACTGTTAAATCAAGTCCTTCTCTGGATTTTTGTTCCCAACTCCAATCCCAACTCTGGATTTTTGTTCTATTCCAGAGGAGGAAATAAATGCCCAGTGTCTCTTGCTCTGCAGGCAGGGGGCGGGAGGAATTAACCAACTTTGGGGATCCGGCTCTGCCAGAGGAAGTCTCAGGAGAAAGCCTGGAAACAAGTTGAGCTGGTTAAACAGAGCATGATGAAAAAACGCAGGAAAGGGAAATGACGTCACTCATGCTGGCAGCTTTGAGGACAAGGAACCGAAAATGTACGCTTTTGATAGTCAGCTACCCCGCCCATCCCACCCTGCTGTCTCCCAGGAAGGTAGCTGGAATTGCAGGCGGGGCAAAACTCCCAGCACTACCAGCCTGGGAGTGGCAAGGGCCTTCACCTGCCCACCTTGTGAACTGAGGTTTTTTTCCCTCCAGCAGAACTGAAGGCCCATGTACTTCCCTGCAAAGTGATGCAACTGGGCAGGAAGCTCAGATGTCAGCAACTGTGACGTCCTAGACAGGGAAAACCCTGCACTGCAAACTCAGGTCTTGCTTTGGAAAAAAAAGGAGCGGCTGGATTTCCTCCTTGCTGTCTAGAAAATTGTTTCCTGCCCAAAAATGGCTTGGTTAGGAAGCTAAGTTTGTTTCCTAGGAAGGGATTCTCCTTCTCTTCCTTCTGCCCGGCTTACCTTTACAATGCCACTGGCACTGATTATAGCCTGACTCCCAGCTTTGGAACCTCACTTTCTCAAGTTGGCTTGAAGTGCCCATGAAATGTACCCCTGGCTTCTCTAACACAGCTGCATCCCCCATCTGTTCCATTTGAGCACTAGCAAGGTGCCAAGCACTTGCTGCCCTTGAAGACCCCATGGTTCATGCACAGCTATTCCCACATCTCTCCCCCACTGTAAGAGTCTTTAGTGGCCCTATGGCCTTAAGGGGGAAAAGTCAAGAATTACAGAATTAAGAAAGCCAAGTAGAAAGGGGTTTAATAAATCATTTAATTTATTTTCCCATAATTTACAGATAAGGAAAGGAAGTGATTTTACCAAGATCACACAATGAGGTGAAGGTAAAGCTAGAGCTAGAACTTGAACTTAAGTTTCTAGACTCCCAGATCAAATTCATATTCCTTGGTATGGTATTCTTTGTCGTTAATATTACAGCCATATTTCCAACTTTATTCTCCATGGCTTCTCCCCATGAAACTGAGCTCCAGCCTAACCAATCTATTTGCCAGTCCTCAAATACCTTGTGGGTCTTTCTGTCCTCTCATTTCTATTCTGAATGTCCTTTGTTCAACGTCAACCTCCTCTCTACCCCTCCCCAGCATCTCTGCTCATTTAAATTCTGTCCACCCCTCAAGGCTCATCTCAAGCTCTCTTATGTGATAGTGCCCTCCTCTGTGCCCCTTGGCACTTAACTTTCTGTGCGCTCAGCAGTATTGATCTTGGTTCTGCAAGCATACCACTTATCCTCCAAGGCTGTAGGCAGGCAGTGGCCAGAGACCTGCCTGGGGCATCTCTGCAATCCTCACAGCATTCAGCACAGTGTCTTGCACATAGTAGGCATTTAATAAATATTTATTGAAAAGATGGCTTTTAAGATCTATCAGACACAAGGATGATAAAAATGATCTTTTGTGTTTATAGGTTTATATAAATATGCATATATATATATATATATATATATATATATATATATAAAAACTCCTGCCAACTGGATGAGCCAGACAGATGATGTAGGTGTTATCTCCATTTTATTAATGAAACTCTGAATTCCTGAAAGGTGTAAAAACTAGACTTGGGTCACCCAAGTTCACCCTGAAAATTGGTGAGAAAGTGAGTATTAGGACTGGGTCTTCTGGCTCTCGGTCCCATGTGATCTTCAGTGCTAATACCCACTACCCTGTTTCCACTGAAGCCTCATTTCTTCTACCAGAATTATGAGATGGGAAAAGCTTCCTTCTCAGTCTCATTTTAAGAAAAGCTATTTACTATAGGAGTTTCTCATGCATTAAGAGTGTCATGTAGTGGAATGAACACTTGCTGAATACAACTTTGGGGTCTGCCTTTTACCAGCTGAATGACCTTGGGCAAGTTACTTCACCTCTTTGAACTATAGTTTCCCCATTTATACAATGAAGGAATTAGACTTGTTGTTCTTAAAACTCACTTCTTGCTCTAACAGTCCAGGAGGAACAGTCTATCATTAGATAAGGGAATTCTAGCCATTGAGGTAGAATTCCTTAATTGAAAAAATCTGTGGACCTTCCAGGACTTACTGGAGAAGATGTGTGTCAGGGGAGCCCCAGGGTCCCCTCATAAGTTAAATCATAGAGCTCATGCTTTAGAACAAAGCAGAAAGAAGGAAGAGTGAGAAATCAATATATTCATTCCATAGTCATCAAATGTTCACTGAGCACCTACCAGGAGCGTTTGGGTGCTGGGACCAAGAAGATGAACAAGGAGCTCTCTATTTGTGAGAGATAGAGACACGCAACTAAAAAATTGTAATTGACTGTGATAAATACAAAAGCAATATACAAGGTAAAGTTAAGGTGAAACGGTGTGAGGAATCAGTTTCGCCTTGGGAAATGGGGGTGAAGAGAGAGATTAGGGTGAGGCAGGGGAAGTTTTGCAGAGGAGATGAGGTAAGTTGGTATCTGTACAGAATGTGATATGGAATGTGTGCAGTGAATTTTAAAAGAATGAAGTATTTTGAACTGGGTGTGGGATCACACCTGTAATCCCAACAATTTGGGAGGCTGAGGAGGGTAGATTGTTTGAGCCCAAGAGTTTGAGACCAGCCTGAGCAACATGGTGAAACCCCCATCACTACAAAATATAAAAAAAACTTAGCCAAGTATGGTGGCACACACCGTAGTCCCAGCTACTCCGGAGGATGAGACGGGGGACCACTTGAGCCCAGGAAATTGCAGTGAGCTGTGATTGTGCCACTGCGCTCCAGTCTGGGAGACAGAGAGGAACCCTGTCTTAAAAACAACTCAAGGCCGGGCGCGGTGGCTCAAGCCTGTAATCCCAGCACTTTGGGAGGCCGAGACGGGCGGATCACGAGGTCAGGAGATCGAGACCATCCTGGCTAACACGTGAAACCCCCTCTCTACTAAAAAACACAAAAACTAGCTGGGCGAGGTGGCGGGCGCCTGTAGTCCCAGCTACGCAGGGGGCTGAGGCAAGAGAATGGCGTAAACCTGGGAGGCGGAGCTTGTAGTGAGCTGAGATCCCACCACTGCACTCCAGCCCAGGCGACAGAGCAAGACTCCGTCTCAAAAAAAAAAAAAAAAAAAACTCAAAAAAAAAAAAGTATTTTGAGATAGGAAAAGGGGAGACTTGATGATTAAAATAGAATTGGGAAGCCAAGACGGGCAGATCACAAGGTCAGGAGATCGAGACCATCCTGGTTAACATGGTGAAACCCCGTCTCTACTAAAAATATAAAAAAAATTAGCTGGGCGTGGTTGTGGGTGCCTGTAGTCCCAGCTACTCAGGAGGCTGAGGCAGGAGAATGGCATGAACACGGGAGGTGGAGCTTGCAGTCAGCCGAGATCGCGCCACGGCACTCTGGCCTGGGTGACAGAGCGAGACTCTGTCTCAAAAAAAAAAAAAAAAAAGAATTGGGATTTTGTGTGAATACTAAGTTTAATTAATCATTACAGGTAATTTAAAACAATGCAATTGGGTTCTTCTCAGGTAATGAAAAGGAATTGACTGACATGACTGGCTTATACAAACCTAGATTTACTGAAAATCTTGATTTCAACTATTCTCATCAGACCACATCTCCCAATTTTACTTTAATCACACTTAAGAATGATCATAAGAAATGGTTGACTTGGCACCAATGATGGAAAAAATAGGCATGAGCTTAAGTAGCTTAAGAGATATTTAGATTAGCTATTTGTACATATTTTCAACATTTATCAAGCATTACAATAAAAAGCCATGGTCTTTATTTTCAGGAAACTTTAAGAAGATATCAAAAGATGCTGAAAAGAACATTCTGATCCAAAAGGTAGAAACACAAAGAGTCACTGAATGTCAGAACAGGAAAAGACATTACATACTGTTTAGTCTGTTTCTCTCATTTTACAGATTTGTAAACTGAGATCCAGAAAGACACAATCATTTGTCAAAGTCATCCTTTAAACTGTGGAATCTTTGGACTCAAATAGAAGACTTCAGAGTTTTAGATATTTAATTTTTAAAAAGTTGATAAAGAACATATGATGGTCTCTACCACTTTTATGATTTCCAAAGTGTTGTCTGTAATTCATCCCAGGTTCTTTGAATTTAATTTTGTCCGGGAGCATGGTCCTACATGATGGACTAGTCCCAACCTAAAAAAATTTTCCATTGTCACTTGGGAGAAAAGACCAAGTTCCATGAAACAGAGGACAACATTAGATGCTTTCACTGCCAAAGAAAAAATGTGCTATTGAAAGTCAGAGAAGGGAGGGATTGGTGTATCCCAGAGTTGTTCAGGAATAAAGATTTGGGTCTCCTCTTTAATGATGACTAGAGGGAAGGGTGGCCATGTTGGAGAGCAATGGTGGGGATAGCAAGGGCTGAGGAAAAACAGCAGGAATGAGCCCAAAGTGTCTGGAGTTGCGGAGAAACTTTGTTAAGGGGAACTGGGTTTAGAGGAGAGGGCAAGAGAATCCCCCGAATTCTTTTTGGTTCAGTAACTCAGATCTTCTCTATCCTATCATTTTACCAAGCAGAAAGGTGGAGCCAGAAGGAGGCACATACTTTATCCACAGTACAACCAGTAATCCCCTCAGGCAGTGCTTCTTCCAGGAGGAAGGTGTTAGGGTAATCTGTCCTGCAATTAAGCTGCTGCAGCGCTTAAGGAAGAGTAATGCCACCAGAGAAATTCCAAGGGAGTTCCAGCCCTCACCTGCCTGAGCTCACTTCCTTCATGTGACATATATATATATAGATACAAACAATTGGAAGCCTTTTAACTTGAAACAGGGTTCTAGGAGACCAGAAGCAGCAGCCCTTCCTGAGCTCAGGTAAGAGACCTTACCCTCTACTGACACTGCTCACATTGTTCTGGGGATCACCTACTTCTCCCAATCATTTACCCAGGTTTGTTCAAGGTTACATCTAAAGGACCATTTTCCATGAGGACAAAATCTCTTTGAGGACAAATAATCATCATGTTTATCTTTGTACTTCAGTACCTAGCACAACATTCAAGACAGTGGGTGCTCATTAAATGCTCATCAAATTGTTAGTTCAAGACAACTAATATCGATCTCTACTTAAAATGAATTGATCACTTACTCTGTACTAAGTGTATAAATCATAGATTATTTTATTTAAATGTCAAAACAATTTCTGGGTTAAGTTTAATTATCACCATTTTGGGGTTAAGAAAATGAAACTCAGAGGTGAGCTGACTTGTCCAAGATCACATCGAGGTAGGGTGGCCAACTCATTCAGTTTACCTGTGGCTTTTCCAGTTTTAAAACTGAAATTTCTGTATCTCAGGAACCACTCCCCACCCCCCAACCTCAGTCCTGGGTAAACTGGAATGGCCCACATCAATGGGAACTAGTAAAGCAAGGATTTATTTGGACCCAGCTCTCTTGTCTCCAAACACAGAGTTCTCTCTGATTCTTTTGGGTTTGGTTTGCTTTTTTCCTTTTCCTACATTTGACAGTATCTCGAGTGGTCACAAATGTAAAAAATGTCTAGCACATTGCCTGGCACATAGGAAAAATTCAGTAAGTGATAATGATTATCAGTTCTGTGCCAAGCTATGGAGCCAGTCATATATATATGGATGTGTACATACATATATATATAATGTGTATGTATATATATATGTCTTTATACATTTTATGTATGTTATTTCTTTCAAAAATATTAAAGTAGTTGAGAAAATTGAAAAATTAAAAAGTAGGTTTATTACAACTCATGACTTTAAGTTTAAATATTTTATTTATGCCCCAAACAAAATTTATTATAATTTTACTGTCCTGGTTTTAAGGGAAAGAAACTCATCAATAATATTTTCATTATATACTTTTGAGAAACAAAGTTAACCATTAAGAATGAAACATGAAAACATGTGAATAGCGGTACATATTTTTCCTTTTGCTTCAATATTGCTCAGCATGGCACAGTCGAATTTTGTCTTTATTTAAAATTTTGATATTTTGTTCCTCATAAACTTTTAAATTCATTTTGATATTGCATTAAAATATTTTTACCTTGATTACTGAGGTTTTTTAGTGCTGCCTTAAATTTTGCACCCAAAATGAGTGCCTCAATTGTTTTACCCTAACCCCAGCCCATTATCATTTTATCTTAAAATTCAGCAAACACCCTAACCTGCTCTCTTACTGAGGAGCCTCACACAAGAATAGAGTTCGGTCATTGCCTTTCTTCTCTGACTTTTGGGACCATTTGCTTGGTCTAGGACCTGAGCTGCAGGGCCAGGAAAGGATGTACTCTCGAATCCACCCAGAAGTGCCTGACTACAGTCCTCCTGCAGAGGACGCTGTAGAGTCCCAGACACTTGAGGGTCAGGTGGAATCGGGCTGATTGCCCATCCACGTCTTGCCTTTCCCTGGCAGTAGGCTTGTTATGAAATCATTGACTTTCTATTTGCCTCTGGGGCTTAAGCGAATCTGTTATTCTCAAATAACCTATCTGATATCAGACAAATGCCAAAGAGAGCTCAGTTTATTTGCCCTGTGGGTGGCCATAAAATCCAGACAATTTCCCCCCAGGTGTTTTCCATGGCGCAGCCACAGCTTCAGTGAGATTCCGTTTCTCCCCAGTTCCCCTGTAGGTCTGAGGGGACCAGAAGGGTGAGCTACGTTGGCATTCCGGAAGGGGAGGCTATATGCGTCAATCCCCTAAAACAAGTTTTGACATTTTCCCTGAAATGTCATCCTCTGTCTAGTCACTGCAAGTGCTTGTTGTTCCAGGCCTTACCTGCTGGGCACTAACGGCGGAGCCAGGATGGGGACAGAATAAAGGAGCCACGACCTGTGGCACCAACTTGCACTCAGACTCTGAACTCAGATCTGAAAGCTTCTCTTCACGGGAGGCTCGGCAGTTTTTCTTAGTAAGTTACGTGGATGGGCCACACTGCCTGAGGCCAGATAAGGCTGTTCTGTTCCCCGGCCCCCCACCCCCGACCCCGTGGACACTTGGAGGAGGGGAAATCAGTAAGTCATGCTCTCTTTGAATTCCTAGCTCCTGTGGTCTCCAGAATTCAAGCATAAGATGAAAGCCTCTAGTCTTGCCTTCAGCCTTCTCTCTGCTGCGTTTTATCTCCTATGGACTCCTTCCACTGGACTGAAGACACTCAATTTGGGAAGCTGTGTGATCGCCACAGACCTTCAGGAAATACAAAATGGATTTTCTGAGATACGGGGCAGTGTGGTACGTAAGTGGGTATCTACCTCTCCTGGAAGCCTCTTCTTTCCTTGTCCGTTTCTCTTTCCTGGCAGTCCTGACAGTGTAATCATGAAAAGAGGCAGGCTGGGGACTCCTTACCCGGCGGGGGGGGGGGGGGGGGGGGGGGGGGGGGGGTGGCGGGGGTGGGGTGTATTCCCAAGAAATAACTGTAGTTCAAGTATGTAAAATGTTTTGGGAAAGGACACCTCCCACTTGTTCTTGGCAGGCAGTGGATGAGAAGTCTTGATATTGAAGACCCTGGCAGCAGTCACTGACTCATCCTTGTTCACTTTGTCTTCTTCTGTTTAGCAAGCCAAAGATGGAAACATTGACATCAGAATCTTAAGGAGGACTGAGTCTTTGCAAGACACAAAGGTATGCGCTTGGCCCAGACCAACTCTGGGAGGAGGTGTGGAGTGGGAGCATCTCCATCACCCTGGTCTTGTCTCTGCTCTCCCCTTTCCCCTCACCAGCACACCTGTGTTTTTTTTTTTTGCAGCCTGCGGATCGGTGCTGCCTTCTACGCCATTTGCTACGACTCTATCTGGACAGAGTATTTAAAAACTACCAGACCCCTGACCATTATACTCTCCGGAAAATCAGCAGCCTCGCCAATTCCTTTCTTACCATCAAGAAGGACCTCCGGCTCTGTGTGAGTGTGGATCTTGGGTAACAGGATGCCTCTCAGCACACAGCTTCAATGGCTTAGCAACTAAACTCTCTTTCCTGCCTCCATTTAATGGATGGAGAAACTGAGTTCAAAAGTTCTAATAATCTGTGGTGAGACATGTGACTAGGTTATAATAACTCAGTTTTATTGACTTTTGGGTATAAGCTCTGGGCAAAAAGTACTCTTTGCAAAGTCTAAAGAACTATAAGGTGCTACTTGATATTAATGATAACTCTATTATCTTTGAAATTATACTTTTCCTGTAGGTGAGGTTTTCTACAGTATATTAGTGCATCCTCTGTCTAGGCAGTCAATTAATAGACCATTGAACTTGACCTCAGAATATAGTCTGAATAGGACCTAGGAATTCAAATGTTTTTTTTTTTTTTTCCTTCATGGGGACTCAAAGAGCTCTGGGATAGAGCTCCTAGAGTACAGCTGGGGGTTGTGGGGAGGCCAGATGGGGTACGGGAATGGCAAATGCCTTCAGCACTGCCTGCCTGTTTCTAAAAAAGAAGCAATGAGTTCCATGTTTGAGCCTAAAAGGTAGCTTCCTCTCCTAGCTGATGATGAACTTAATGATTCCAAATGTGAGGTCTGAAAGAGCTTTTCTATAGGAATAAGCATCCTCAGGGTTGTGGGTGAGAGAGTATAATTTCTACCTGCTTCATGTCAATGGCAAGGGCAAAAAATCAGAATCTGTAATATAATCTATTATTCTTTGGGTCCTTTCCAGCATGCCCACATGACATGCCATTGTGGGGAGGAAGCAATGAAGAAATACGGCCAGATTCTGAGTCACTTTGAAGAGGTATATGCAATTTTGGCATTGATTGGGATGGGTGTGTTTTAAGAACTGAGATCATAGGTGGGTGGGATGGATATTGCAGACACCTCTTAGACATCCTGTAGCCTTCAGGTTCATAGCCCTCTGAAATCATGATGACCAGCCCTTGCTTTAACCCAGGGGACACCCATCCAGGCTCTAGAAGAGTATCCTCTCTGGGTGATGCTCTGGAAATGGAAAGGGAATGGCCATGATTCCAGAAGTCACTACAGTGACATTTGGATCTTTTAGCTGCACAAACCAGAGGCAATAGTTTTTCGATGTTCACACACTTGTACGTACCTTTGAAACCTCACAATTTCACACACACCCATGCCATTCAATTTCTCACCTTCACACCTTCTCATGTCTGCCAGGAAGGCCTGGAATTCACTCCTCACTGACTAAATCCTACTCATCCTTAAAGACTCAGCCTGGGCATCACTTTCAGGAAGGTGTTGGCTCCTTCTCTCAGAGTTAGAGGCCTCCCACATCATCTCGTGGGAATTTCATCCCTTTATTCACCACACTACATTTTAGTTGCCTGTTTTTGCCAGTCTCACTCAACTGTGGATAGGGATTGTGCCATTCACCTTTTCATCCCTAACTATCAGCCAGGTGATTGGCATAATCAATATCAGTTCAACTGATGTATGCACAGTAGGTAACCCCTACACACACACACACAAACACAAAGGCACACACACACACACATTTCTTAAAGAAAATAGCTTGATTACTTTGATCTCTGTGATACAAGAGTCTTAGGTAGCAGTTTTGCTTCTGCTACCCCCTTGCACCTCAGTTTCTGTACATAAGACCAGGGTGATGAACTCAATGATCTCCCTTCCTTGTGTGAGATCTTGAGATTCTATAACTTCTTCAAGGGCTTCATCTTGAAAAGAATGCTCTGCTCACAATTGTCAGCAGACCTATACATAAAAGAGAGAATTAACTATGGAGCAAATGTTGTCTCATGAGTTGCTAACAACATGGGTGTGTATCTCTTTCAGCTGGAGCCTCAGGCAGCAGTTGTGAAGGCTTTGGGGGAACTAGACATTCTTCTGCAATGGATAGAGGAGACAGAATAGGAGGAAAGTGATGATGCTGCTAAGAGTATTTGAGGTCAAGAGCTCCAGTCTTCAATACCTACAGAGGCATGACCCCAAACCACCATCTCTTTACTGTATTAGTCTAGTACTGGTCACAGTGTATCTTATTTATGTATTGTTTCCTTTCATGATTATCTTTATGCATCCCCCATCTTAATTGAGACCATACTTGTATAAGATTTTTGTAATATCTTTCTACTATTGGATATATTTATTAGTTAATATATTTATTTATTTTTTTGCTATTTAATGGATTTATTTTTGTACTTGGGCATGAGACTTTAAAAAAATTCACAGATTATATTTATAACCTGACTAGAGCAGGTGATGTATTTTTATACAGTGAAACAAAACCTTGTAAATTCTAGAAGAGTGGCTAGGAGGGTTATTCATTTGTATTCAGTTAAGGACATATTTACTTATTGCTGATGCTGTGTGAGATATTTGAAATAGAACCAATGACTTCTCAGGATGGGTCGTGGAATAAGTTTTGATGTGGAATTGCACATCTACCTTACAATTACTGACCATCCCCAATAGACTCCCCAGTCCCATAATTGTGTATCTTCCAGCCAGGAATCCTGCATGGCCAGCATGTATTTCTACAAATAAAGTTTTCTTTGCATAACATCTGCTTGGAGTTTGCAAATGTTTCAAGAGCAGAGACCATGTTGAGGATAAGTTTGAATCTCATTTCACCCCAGGTCCTCTTGCTCCTTTGAGGAAGAAGATGTAGGAACCTTCCCTCTCCTGCAGATTTCGTCCTCAGCTCTGTCTCCTAATTCACACTGCTCTGACCCCATGACTGCCCTCCTCTCAAAAGGACTGTGACAGAGTGAGGGGCTTCAGCCATCTCTGCTTTCACCTCATTGGCTTGGAGCACTGACCTCTCTATACCTCTGTTTTCTTTCTCACCCCATACTCTTGCAACATAAATTACAACGGGCATGAGGCTCTATTATAAAGGTTAAAAACACACAGGTGCAAAGTGTAGGTCTAGAGTCTTGCCCAGGGTGTATGAGCCCCCTTTTGGGGCCCTCCCATTTTGGATTCTGTCGAGCCTCAGAGTTTAGGTTGTTACCAGATCAAGTCCTTATCTTTGTGTCCAACTACTATGTCAGTGTTTTCTTTCCAGGCCCACTTCCGGTTGAGTGTCCCTGGACATTGAGAAGCCAGAGTTCTGGCCTGGCCTGGTTCCTTCCTTCTCCCCCACCTCACTCTGAAGTGCACCCCCAGTTTAGGTGCTTAGTTTTCTCAGTCTCAGAAACAACAATCTCTGGCTGATTCCCTGGGTCCTAAAGATAACTCTCTTTACTGCTTTAATTTCTACTCCCTGTTCTTAGTCCAGGCCCTGATATAGATTCAATGACTTTAACTTTTAATAACTCTCATTATACAAGTAACAACTGCCCAACAGAAAAAAATTTTGGAAGAAAACAGAAATATAAAGAAGAAAATTAAGATCACCATAATCTCACCACCCGCAGACAACCACCTTTTAACATTTACACTTATTTTTTCCAGATCTTTTTTGATGGGTTCAAATCATGACTCAGCTCTCATTACCTGAGCAATTTGTGGGGGCAAAACTGAACTTTATTTGGACTTAGTTTCTTCCTTTGGGAAACAGAATGGTAATATCTACTTTACAGGGTGATGGAAGAGATGGTCTTTTATGTTCCTTTGATTTACTCCCTTGCTTTTGTAGGTTTTTACTCCCCACTATTGTTGCCCATTTTCCAACAGTTTTTTACCCTTTTCACTTGTTATCTATCAGATTTTTCAGTTGCATGTTTCCTGATTCTCTCTGACCAATCTGATAAACAACTTGGCTTCAACTCTGAAGAAACAGAATTGAGAGGTCAACTGCATGGAACTCAGCACTAAAATTAGAACAATCACCTCCAAGGGATGCTACTTGGCAAGGAGGAAGCTGCTTTCATCTGCTAAGGATGTGGTATCTCCCAGATGGCCATGTCTGAGTTTGACCACAGAGCTAAAGACACAGCTACTCTATTTGCTTTGTAGGAAACCTGCTTTTGTTTGTTTGTTTGTTTTTGAGACAGGTCTTGCTCTGTTGCTCATGCTGGTCTTGAACTCCTAAGCTCAACAAATCTTCCCACCTCAGCCTCTCGAGTAGCTGGGATTAGAAGTGCATACCACCACACCCAGCCAATTTTTGTATTTTTTGTGGAGACAGTCTGTTGCTTTGGCTGGTCTTGAACTCCTGAACTCAAGCGATCCATCTGCCTCGGCCTCCTCAAAATGCTGAGATTACAGGACTGAAGCCACCATGCCCAGCCTTAGGAAGCATGTTTGACTCTCTGAAAGTCTGGAGGATAGGAAGCCTTGGTCTTTGGGGACTCCATGTCAGTATGTTGCCACTGACTTGTTACCTCTTTGCCTGTCCATTCCTCTTCCCTGCAGAACCCATCTTCTCCTCTGAGTCATTTGTCTCTTTTCTCTTTGACTTACTGTAGCACTACATAAGGGAACTCAGTAATGTTGAATAATGAGGAATTCAACAATGAAGACATCAAACTAGACTGGAGGTTAAGGGAAAACTGCACGAAGATGGGACCATTGAGGACAAACGCTAAAGAATGGTTTATGGTAGTCACTTCTGATTACAATAACCAAAATGATTATTGTCAAGTATTAAGCACTTAGCATGTGCCAGGCATTGTAATGGAAACTTCACATATAGTACATTATTTAATCCTTAAAACAACCCTAGTCTTATTAAAACAACCAATCTTATTACCAGTTTGCAAATGACAGCGTGCTCACAAGTGGTAAGTAATTTGTGCAAGGTTTTACAGCTAATAGAAGTCAGAACCAAGATATGAATGTGGGTGGTCTGATATTACAGCCCTACATACTTTTGGACTTTCTTGTCCTTTTTCCCAGCAATGGCATCTTGTATTCAGAAGCACAGCAGAAAGGAATAATGAGCTTTGGTTTCTTAGAGACATGAGTAAACATTCTGACTCTGACTCTTACTATCTGCAAGGTGGGGATATTACTTGCCAGACTGAATGGATATGAGGACTAAATGAGATTGCAATAGCTAATTTGTACCAGTACTTATAATGTAAGTATTCTAAGTGTGTTACAAATATCCACCCATCTAATTTGCACAAGAGCATGATGAGATATTTCCATTATTATTCCCATTTTACAGATGAGGAAATTGAAGATCAGAGGTAAAATATCATGTTCAGGTTCACTAACTACCAATGGTGGAGATAAAATACGAATGCAGGTGGGAAGAATGGAGAGCTATGCTTTTAATCCCTTGACTTTGCTGGATGGGTAGAATGCCCAGTACATAGAAAGTCCCTGACCAGTAGCAGCTCTGGCCATTATCAGAGGAAAATGACGAGGCTTCCTACCAAGCTATAGCACTAACAATTAACTTCCTGGTGCAACTTACCTCTGTGACATCTGTGCTGAATTTTGTTTCTCTATGGGTTCAAATCTTGTTTCTTCAACAAGCAGAGCATAAGTTCCTTTGGAGATGACAAGATAAACATGTTAAATCTCAGGTTGACCTGTCAGCTCTGATTAATATTAGCGGTTAGACCTTAGATAGGCCACTCCCCTTCTCTGGAAGGAGTATATATTCTGCTGAGAGACTGAATATACAAGCAGACAGTGGCCAGGCCGTATCAAAAAATAGAACTCTGACGCACAATCTGCAACAATCAGCCCAGGAAACCAATCCATTATCTACAGTAACCAGTCTAGGAAGCCAGCCTGCTCTCACTATGTCAGACTCGCAGGAAGTAAGATCACTGTCACCAGCAATGAGCCCTGGAAGCAATAACACCTTTAACAATTGCCCCCAAATGGGCAGGACTTGATTAATAATTGACGGCTTCCCTAATTTTTGTCCCTGCTTTCAACTTAGGATCGGCCAGAGAAAGTAAAAAATATAAACCCCAATCACATAGGATGTTCACTTCTAGTCAGCATGCCTACAACTTCTCCATGCAAACAGGCTCCAGTCAGGGGATACCTGAAGCTTTTCTTCATCCAGCTCTGAAGCTTTCCTACTCCTCTGTCTGCCTTGACATCTCTACTAAAATGCAGGTGATGATAGCTGACTCCCTCGCTAGAGGAAGCTCTGAATAAACAGACTTTGCTTGTTCTCATTTGGATGGTTTACAATTATTTCCACACTGCCTTTGTAAAATGACAGGGTTGGGACAGATGATTCTGGGTTCTAGAAACTAGATATGTTACCACTGTCTCAGGGAACCAGATGTAGCTGCTGCCACCACTGCCTTCCATTGGTGAAAAGGAACCTGCGTGGTTTCTGTATCACAGCTTTGGATTCAGAGTTCGATGAATGCATCTGATTGCATAGGCTGAGGTGAGGTCATGTGCTCTGGATGACAAGAAGGCTGGACAAGCTTCCTCTGATGGGAGACAGGCTCTTTCTCAAAAGGAGAGACATCCCAAACTTAGGAATGAGGTCCATGCCCAGATGACCAAAAAGACTTAAAAAATTCTACTGTATCCCTCATTTGCACCATAGCTTGGGGTTGCTCAGATTCCCTATTTGCAAAGATTCAGGTCTTTTCTAACATACTCCACTGTAACTTTGTCTGCCTGTCCCTCTCCATATGGATGGAGAACAATGAACCATTCCCTCCCTGGACTCTTAAGTTCCTGGTGATAGAGCTATGTTGTCTTTTTAGCTTATTAGCCTGCCACACCCTACCCCATCTCAGCACAGTATAATACTACATTATTAATAAAGACTGAATCTGAAAGCAAGATAATGGAAAGTGTTTTTAAAAAATATATCAAATGTAATTGCTTTTTATTTGTAAATGGCTGTTAGCTAATTTTTTCATGAGTTAAAGGTCTTTGGCCTTTGTTAGAAAACAGATAATCCACCCTGCTCTGCAAACTGGGCCTTGCTCACGGGAGGCAGTACAATAAATGGCAAAAGAATGACTGAATATAGCCACTCCCTTATTTCACTGGGAGATTGGGAACAAAAAAGGTGACTTTGCCAGTTCAATTCAGCTGTCAGGAGCACAGTGAGTCAATCACTTAACGGGAAGAGAGTAGGACTCAGAGGCCTGGAGGCAGGAAGCCATGAATTGTAAGAGCGCTCACACCTTTCTGTGTACACTCTTAGTCTTATAGAATGTTAGAAGTGGGAGAGAACGGTCATAGAGAATATGCAGATCTACATGGAGAATACGCAGATCATTTTTGAGGGTCCAGAGAGGAAAAGTGATTTGCCAAAGGTTATACAGTGAGTTATGGCCGAGTTAGCAATAAAATTCCGTTCCTGGCTGGGCATGGTGGCGCATGCCTGTAATCCCAGCACTTTGGGAGGATGAAGGGGGTGGATTGCTTGAGCCAGGAGTTTGAGACCAGTCTGGGCAACATAGTGAGACTTTGCCTCTACAAAAGAAAAAAATATATAAATAAATAAAATATAAATAAATAAAATTAGGCGAGAGGATCTCTTGAGCCTGGGAGATTAAGGCTGTACTTAACCTTGATCCTGCACTATACTCCTGACTGGGTGACAGAGTAAGCCTCAGGAAAAAAAAAAAAATTCAAGTCCCTGTACTTCCAGGTCCAGTAAACCTCAGTTCAATTCAATAAGAACTAAATGTTATCCAGATTACAAATGAAGAACGTATTTATTCATAGATGACATAATTATCTAGGTAGAAATATCCAGTGGAATTTACAAAAAGCAGCAAACTATGTGCAATGGCTCATGCTTGTAATCCCAGGACTTTGAGAGGTCAAGGCAGGAGGATCACTTGAGCTCAGGAGTTCGAGGCCAGCCTGGGCAGCAGGGTAAGGCCCCGTCTCTACAAAAAATTAGCTAGGTGTGGTGTCAAGCATCTGTGGTCCCAGTTACACAGGAGGCTGAGGTGGGAGGATTGCTTGGGCCCAGGAGGCCGAGGATGCAGTGTGCCGTGTTCCCACCACTGCACTCCAGCTTTGGTGACAAAGGGAGACCCAGTCTCAACAACAACAATAAAAGCAACTAGAACAAATAAGAAAGTTTAGTGAAGTTGCAGAATACAAGATCAATATACCAAAAGAAATTGTATTTCCATACACCAACAATACACTATTGGAACTTGAAATTTTTAAAGATTACTAATTATAATAGCATAAAAAAATGAAAATACTTGGGGATAAATTAGGGACAGAAGATTTAAAAGATCTCTACTGGAAACTGCAAACCATTGCTGGGAGAAATTAAAGATGATCTAAATAATAAATATATACCATATTAATGGGTTAAAAGATTCAACATTATTAAGATGTTCTCCCCAACTTGATATATAAACTTAAGGCATTCACAATAAAAATTCCACAAGCTTTGTTTTAGGTAAAATTTATAAACCAGTTTTAAAATGAATATAAAATGAAACAGATTAAAAATGGCCAGAACAACTTTTAAAAAGAAAAAAGTTGGAGGATTAATATTACCTGATTTCAGATTTATATAAAGCTATGGCAATTCAGACAGTATAGTATTGATGTAAAGATAGAAGATAGACAAATAGATCAATGAAACAGAATAGAATGTCTTGAAAAGACCTATGTATATATGGACAATCGATTTTCAACAGAGTACAATGGCAATTTGGTTAAGATAAAATAGTCTTTTAAAGAGATGGTGCTATAGTAGTTGGGTAGCCAAACAGCAACAAAACAAAACAAAACAAAAACCAACAAACAAAAACAAAAAAAAAACCCCCAAACCAAAACCAAAACCAAACAACAACAACAACAAAAACCCTTGGATTCATATCTCGCTTCATAATTAAAACTTAACTAAAAGTGGACCCTGGATCTAAATGTACAACTATACAACTTCTCAAAGAAAACCCTTGTGACTTTGGATTAGTCAAAAATTATTTAGATATGACAGCAAAAGCATAATCTATAAAAGAACAAATTGATAAGCTGTACTTCATCAAAGTTAAAAATTTATGTTATTCAAAAGACATCTAAGAAAATGAAAAGATAATCCATAGTCAGGGAGAAAACATTTATAAATCCTGTATATGATAAACAACTTGTGTCCAGAAAATGTAAAGAATACTCAGAACTCAATCACAAGAAAACAATGCAATTTTCTAAATGAGTAAAAAGTTTGGACATCAAAAAAGATAAACAAATGCCTGCCTCCACCTCCCCCCTCCCCCAAAAAACACATGAAAGGATGCTCAACATCATTTGTCAGTATGTAAGTGCAAAGTAAAGCCACAATAAGATAGCACACCTATTAGAATGGCTACGATTATAAAGAATGACCACACTAAGTGTTGGAGAGGTTGTGGAAGAACTAAATGTTGGGGTCCGTGTGTTTCCTAAACAAAGGAATGAACACACAAGACAACACAAGACAAGACAAACATGGCGGCCGCCTCGAATGGCATGCTCTGCTTTATTTTATACAGTCGTTTGTGGAATGTTGCCAAGTCACAAGACACATTGTTGTTTTTTCTGACCTTTCCCTGACTTTCTGGATTTTCAAGATGTTTACACATAAACAAGCCCCCAATGCCCTGCTTCGTTTGCAAGAGCAGGACTTATCGGGAATGCCTCGTTTGTGAGCACGTAGTCCTCTACAACTAAAATTGTCTTATAGTGCTGATGATAAGAATGTAAAATAACACAACCACTTTGGAAAACAGTTTGGTGGTTTCTTAAATAACTGTATGACCCAACCATTCCACTTCTACATATTCATCCAAGAGAAAAGGCAGAATATGTCCATACAAACACTTATACATGAATGTTCATGTCAGCTTTATTTTTAAAAGTCAGCAATTTGAAACAATCTTAATGTCATTAACAAGTGAATTAACTAATTGCCTTAGATATGTGCATTATCTTGATGGTGGTGAAGGTTTTATAGGTGTATACATATGTTGAAACTTATCAAACTGTATACTTTAAATATGTGCAGTTTATTGCATGCTAATTATTGCCCAGTAAAGCTATGAAAAATTCAATTCAAGATAATTTCTTTTCTAGGTATTGCAGACGTTACAAATGCATAAAGAGAGTATGTGGTAGGGCAGTCACTGTCTAGCAATACAAGGCCCAATGTGATTAAGGCAAGACGTTCATGCAGGGAGGTCAGGGAAGGCTTTCTGAAAAATGGCTCCTTAGATTGGACTTTTAAGGTCCAATTTGATGTCAGCGAGTGGCATGGGAAAACAGAGACTTTGAAGTCCTGCTAGCCCAGGGAAGTGGCTCAATCCTGAACTAATATCAATATTCCCTATCACATTTATAGCATATAGTAGTTCAAAATACTTTTATTTAAATCATTTAATTTGCTTCTTTATGTACCACCTCCTATGAAAGTGATTGAAAGAGACTTATATGAACACATGCAATACAAAAAGAGTTAAGGCAAATAGATGAAACACTTGGAATACAGACAATATAATGAAATTGTGCTAAGATCATTCCACAAAGGATATATGATAAGGTTCTGAATCATAAGTTGGTAGAAGGATTAAAATTTGGCTCTGAACTTTCTAAAGGATGGAACAAAGAGAGAAGCATGATCATTACAAGTACCAAGTATTCTTTCCAACAACTTGGAAAAGGAAAAGAAAAAAGGAACAACTTACCAAGCACTTTGTCTAGGTTCTCTCATTCAAACCTCCCATACTCTGAACAGTGGGCCTATCTTTACAACCGATGGCAGAGACCAGTGATTTCTGGAGCTGTTATGGAGATGGTTAATATATGGAAGTAGCTGCCTCTTTGTCTTACATAAAGGAGGGAACCGCTGCTGGTCTTTAAATGAATCTTCTCACTGAGAAGCATGCAGAAATAATCTGAAAAATTCTTTTCGGAGACAGAAAACCAGCTTTGGGGCCGGATGCAGTGGCTTACACCTGTGATTCCGGCACTTTGGGAGGCCAAGGTGGGCAGATCACTGGAGACCAGGAGTTTGAGACCCGCATGATCAACATGGCAAAACCCCATCTCTACTAAAAATACAAAACTTAGCCAGGTGTGCTGGTGGACAACTGAAATCCCAGCTACTTGGGATGATGAGGCAGGAGAGTCTCTTGAACTGGGAGGTGGAGTTTGCCGTGAGCAAACATTGTGCCACTGCACTCCAGCCTGGGCAACAAAGCAAGACTCTATCTCAAAAGAAAAAGAAAAAGAAAAGAAAAGAAAACCAGCTTTGGATCATCTCAATCTATGATTAGATCAAGGTGATATGGAATTACTAATCCCCTAGCTTTCTTCTAGAAGCAAATGTAAATCCACCTCAGAGGAAGATACTATTACAATATGAAAAAAATCTGAAAGTATTAGAGAGGTAACAAGACAGGCATAACTATAGGGCTAAGGTTTGGGAGATGAAAACCCACAGAAGTGAGCCCAGTGTTGGGGGATGCTTTTCCCCTAGGGATGTAATCTAAATTCACAAAAATTCATGTAAGTTTGGAAGACTGAGAGGCTGTGAATAAAGGTATTTTTCTCACAGCCTGCTAAAGAAGGCTCTGGTAACCTCCTTTCCAGGTTTTGAGTTGGGATCTCAAAGTGCTACAACGTAGGAGTGAAACTGCCTTTGCAAAAATTATGACAGCAAGAGAAATCTGATAGAAAAATTATGACAGTGAAATAAATCTGACATAACTAATTCCATCTTTCTTGTAATCTTCAAGCTGCCCTTGTCCATTTCTGGGCATAAGCCAAGCTAACTATGGGAGGAATTTAGTTTGCAGTTTAACTTTAAAACAAAGGTGATAATACCCTCTTCCTGAAACTAACTCACTCCTTGCTCAGGGACTGAAATTACCTGTGCAAAACTAAAATTAGCAATAAGGTTAGAATTATAGTTCAGGAGTCATGTAGCCAGAGGTCACAAAATTTGTAACCTCCCCGATTGCTCCTATAGATAACATTACGGTTGTCAAACCTAAGATTGGTATTTGAGGTATTATCCAGACCCTGCATTTTGATGGACCAGCTGATGGTCCACCCGAACCAGTAACCCATACCAAGAAACTTGCCCATTTGGCCTTGTGACCCCCACCCAGAAACTGACTCAGCATAAGAAGACGGCTTTGATCCCCTATGATTTCATCCCTGACCCAACCAATCAGCATTCTCCATTCCCTAGACCCCTGCCTGCCAAATATCCTTGAAAAGCCCTAGCCTCTGAGTTTTTGAGGAGGCTGATTTGAGCAATAATTCCTCCTATCCATTTGCTTGGCTATCTAGCCCTATGATTGTTAAACTCTTTCTCTGCTGCAACATCACTGTCTTGGTGAATTGGCTTTATCTGTGCAGTAGACAAGAAAAACCCACCTGGTGGTAACAGGAGAAATGGTAATTCATAAATAGGCTAGTTATACCAGGAACAGAAAACCAGCTTTAAATCATCTCAGTCTATGATTAGATCAAGGTAATATGGGATTACTAAACCCCTAGCTTCCTTCCAGAAGCAAATGTAAATCCATCTCAGAGGAAGATAATGTTAATCCAAGTTTAACATTATTTTCATAATTTTTAATATGCAATATCTGGAATTCAAAGACAAATAACATATAAGGAGACAAAATAATGTGATACAAAATAATGGAAAAAAATGTTATTTTTCAAAGAAAAACACAATAGAAATAGGTATACAGGGAGTGTGGATAATAGAGTTATCAAATATAGGCTTTATAGTAGCTATGAAAAATGTATGTAAGGGAATAAAAAGCAAGACCATTTCAACAGAGAACTGGGAACTATAAAAAAACTTATTTGAAATTCTAGAACTGAAAAGATAATACAAATTTAGAATTCAATGGATGAAACTTGACAGAGATTAGATATAGATAAAGACAGAAAATATCCAGAAAAAAAATAGAGAGGCAAAGAAATGGAAAATATAGAAAATTGTACAAAAAATAGGGAACACAGTGAAGAAGTCTATATACATATAATTGAATTCCCTGAAAAAGAGGCAAAGAAAGTGGGGCAAAAACAATATTTCTAGAGATAATAACTGGAAAATTTAAAAAGCTGATAAAAGGTATAAGATCACAGATTTAAAAAATTCTACAACCCCAGCCAATCAAAATACAAAGAAAACACATCTAATCACATTATAGTAAAACTACTGAAAATTAAAGACAAAAATATAATTTCAGAAACAATCAGAAGAAAAGAAAAACTAATTTCAAATGACTAAGATTAGCAACTGTCTTCTCAACAAAAACAGGAAAAGCCATAAAATAAGGAAATGATATCTTTGAATTGCTGGGAGGAAAAACAACTAAAAAGAAAAACATGTACTGTCAACCTAAAGTTCTATAACCAGAGGAGATATGCTTCATAAATGATGGTGAATACAGATATAATATACTCTATCAAAATCTCAACTGGCATAGTTTTTTGTTGTTGTTACAGAAATTAACAAATTAATCTGTCTTAGTCAGAGTTCTCGAGAGAAACAGAACAAATAGTATATATGGATTGTAGAAGCTGAGATGTCTTGAGATCTGCAGCTGGAAACCTGGAGACCCAGGAAAGCCAATGGCATAGTTCTAGTTCCAATATAAAGTCCTGATAACCAGGAGGGCCAATTTTATAAGTTCCAGTGTGAGTACAAGTCTGAAGGCAGGAGAAAACCGATACCTCAGCTTGAAGACAGTCAGGCAGAGAGTGAATTCTCCATTGCTCAGGGTTGTTTTGTTGTTTTTGTTTTTGTTCTGGAGACAAGGTCTCACTCCATGGTGGAATGCAGTGGCGCAATCACAGCTCACTGCAGCTTTGACCTCCTAGCAGTTCAGGTGATTCTCCCACCTCAGCCTCCTGGGTAGCTGAGACTATAGGTTCACACCACCACACCTGGCTTATTTTTTATATTTATTATAGAGATAGAGTTTCACCATGTTGCCCAGACTGGTCTTGAACTCCTGAGTGCAAGTGATCCTCCCATCTCAGCCTCCCAGAGTGCAGGGATTACAAGCATGAGTCAATGTGCCCAGCCTCAGAGCTTTTATTCTATTCAGGCTTTCAGCAAATTGGATGAGGCCCACCTACACTGGGGAGGAAAATCTGCTTTACTCATTCTACTGATTCAAATGTTAACCTCATCCAGAAACACCTTATAGACATACCCAGAATAATGTTTAACAACATTTCTGCATATCCTGTGACCCAGTCAGGTTGACACATAAAATTAACATCACATGATCTTAAATTCATGTGAAATTAAGGGAACCCAGAACAGCCAAAATTATCTTGAAAAAGATAAACAACGTTGGAAGAGTCACATTTCCCAGTTTCAAACTTATTACAAAGCTGCGGTAATTAAGACAGGGTCGTACTGGTAAAAGACTAGACATGCAGATCAATGAAATAGTGTTAAGAGCCCAGAAATAAATCTTTACATTTATGGTCACTTGATTTTTCAACAAGGGTGACATTACTATTCAATGGGGAAAATAATAGTCTTTCCAACAAATGGTGCTGGGACAATTGGATATCCACAAGTAAAAGAATGATGCTGGACCCCTATTCACAACATACACAAAAATTGACTCAAAATGGCCGGGTCTGGTGGCTCATTCTTGCAATCTCAGCACTTTGGGAAGCTGAGGCAGGCAGATTGCTTGAGCCCAGGAGTTGAGATCAGCCTTGGCAACATGGTGAAACTCCATCTCTACAAAAAATATAAAATACTAGCCAGAGGTGCCAGCACGTGCCTGTAGTCTCAGCTACCCAGGAGGCTGAAGTGATAGGATCACCCGAGCCCGGGAGAGTAAGATTGCAGTGAGCTGTGATCACGCCACTGCACTCCAGCCTGGGTAACAGGAGTGAGACCCTATCTCAAAAAAAAAAAAAAAAAAAAAAAAAAAGTAAGAACCCAAAGTATAAAACTTATATAAGAAAGCAGTAATTCTTTATGACCTTGGATTAAGCAAAGGTTTCTTAGATATGACACTAAAAGCACAAGCAACTTGAGAAAAAAATAGATAAATTGGAGTTCATGAAAATTTTAAACTGTTGTACTTTAAAGGACACCATTGGCTGGGCATGGTGGCTCATGCCTGTGATCCCAACTCTTTGGAAAGCTGAGGCGGGCAGATCACCTGAGGTCAGGAGTTCAAGACCAGCCTGGCTAATATGGTGAAACCCCATCTCCACTTTTTAGTTGAATTTTTTGTACAAAAATTAGCCAGGCATGGTGGCCTATGCCTGTAATCCCAGCTACTTTAGAGGCTGAGGCAGGAGAATTGCTTGAACTCGGGAGGCGGAGGTTGCAATGAGCTGAAATCATGTCACTGTGCTCCAGCCTGGGTGACAGAGTGAGACTCCATCTCACACACATAAATAAAGGACAACAACAAGAAAGTAAAAGACATTGACAGAATGAAAGAACGTATTTGCAAATTATATTAGATGAGGAACTGACGTAGTTTAGATATTTGTCTCCTCCCAAATCTCGCGTTGAATTGTAATGCCCAATGCTGGAAGTATGGCCTGGTGGGAGGTGTTTGGATTATGGGAGCATTCTCTCATGGCTTGGTGCTGTCTTCATGACTGTGAGTGACTTCTTGCGAGATCTGGTTGTTTATAAGTGTGTGACACCTCCCCATCAACTCTCTATCTCTTGCTCCTGCTTTTGCCAAGTGAAGTGCCTGCTCCTGCTTCACCTGCTCTGGATAAAAGCTTCCTGAGGCCTCCCCAGAAGCCAAGCAGATGTCAGCATGATACTTGTACAGCCTGCAGAACTGTGAACCAATTAAACCTCTTTTCTTTATAAATTACCCAGTTTCTGGTATTTCTTAATAGCAGCACAAGAATAGCCTGATACAGGAACTTAGCCTACAGAAAATATAAGGAACATTTAAAACTCAATGATAAAAAGACAATTCAGATTGAATAGACATCTCACACACACAAAAAAAAAGATATATGAATGGCCAATAAGCACATGAAAAGATGCTCAACATCATTAGTCATTAAGGAGAGTCAAATCAAACCTACAATGCAGTAACACTACACACCCACTAGGATGGCTCAAATATAAAAACATAGACAATAATTAGTGTTAATAAGGATGTAGGGAAGTTGGAACCCTCATACATTGCTTTACAATCCCCATGCTTGTGGGATTGTAAAATGGTGCAGAAACTTTAGAAAACAGTCTGGCAGTTTCTCAAAGTGTGAAACATGGAGTTACCATATGACTTAGCAATTCCACTCCCAGGTATTGAAAGGGAATTGAAGAGATGCCCACACAAAAACATGGACACAACTGTTCATAGCAGTATTATTCATGATGGTCAAAAAGTGGAAACAATGCAAAATCCTTTAATTGATGAATGTATAATGAAACGTGATACATACATACAATAGAATATTATTCAGCAATAAAAAGAAATGAAGAACTGATACATGCTACGACATGGATACACTTGGAAAACATTAAGCTAAGTGAAGGAAACCAGTCACAAAAGCTACATAGTGTATGATTCCATTTATATGAAATGTTTGTAACATGATTCCAATTATATGAAATATGTATTGTAGGATTCTATTTACATGAAACATTCAGAACAGGCAAAACATTCAGAACAGGACAAAAGGTGAACCAGACTCCCAGCGACTAAGGAATGGGAAGAGTCGGGAATGATTGCTGATGGGTATGAGGCTTCTTTCTGGAGTGATGAAAATGTTCTGAAATTAGTGATGCTGATTGCACAACTCCGTGAAACTACTAAAAACTGCTCCATTGTATACTTTGAAAGGATGAATTTTATGGTATGTGAATTATGGCCCAATAAAGCTATTATTAAAAAATGAAGATGAAATAAAAACATCTTCAGATCATCAAACATTAGGGGAAAGTAGAAATAGTTATTTAATTTGCAATGATTTTAGAACAAAATGATTTGGCTTGTTAGAAAATGATTGCATTCACATCTACTTTCATTACTCTTGTTAATCAAAAAAGAGCTTGCTCAATGAATTTGGTCCTGAAGTTTTCATGTCATATTCTCTTATGACTTGTTTTGGTATTAGACTCCTGTTACCATTTTAAAGCAACTTTACAGTCTGCTGAAACAGACTGGAAAGAACTGGGATTAACCACAGTATATTTTGTTGTTTCTATCTGGGTTACTATTATGAACACTTTATCGGGTAGTTATCTTTTAAAAATCATACAGTTACAGGGTGAAAAGTTGCTTGTTATTGTCTAGCCTCTCTGATCTAGGTTCTTTTTGTTAGGGAAAGGCATTGAATGTGGCACAGGAATACATAAAAATAAAATTAGCAATTGTCAATAATAGCTAATTTTAATTTTTTTCTTAAGTATTAAAAAAATAGAGACAGGGTCTCTCTATGTTGCCCAGGCTAGTGTCAAACTCTTAGACTCAAAGGGATCTGCTAACCTTGGTCTGCCCAAAGTGCAGGTATGAGCCACCGCTCCCAGACAATAATAGCTTACTCTTTCTAGTGCTTACTAATGTGTCCAGCTCTCTTCTCTGTGCTTTGCCTGTATTTTCTCATTTAACTCTTATAAATACTTATGAAGTGGGTGATATTGTTATTCCCACTTCACAGATGAGGAAACCGAATCAAAGAAGAATCAAGTAATTTATTCAATTATTTGAATAATTGTTCAAAGTCACATAGCTAGTAAGTTGCAGAGCCAGGAATACAAACACACAGAGTGACTCCGTAGTCTGCATGTTTTCCAGAACACTGTACTGCCTCCCAAGTATTTAAACTTGGAGTCAGAGACCTGGAATGAATTCTAGGTAGTTTCATTTTCTAGTTCTATGGGCTTAGGCAAACCACCAAATTTCCCTTTGCGTTGGTTTTATAATCATAAAACAGAGATAATGATATCTGCGAAATCTTATAGGGTTTTTATGGGTATCAAATTGTAGAAGTACTTTGTAAAGCTCACTGGACTAGAGCTGAAACTCGCCTGCTCCCTGCCTCAAAGAAACCCAGCCAGTAGAGCTAGCTCCCCTTCCCCTACAAGTATTCATTTGCCTCCACTGAATTACAGAGGGGCTGAAGAACTTTCTGGGGAAAAGGCTTGAACTCTATTCATACTTGGGATTCAACACTCAGAGACATGGCTGATAGATCAGAGAATACAGAATCCAGATTACAGGGGGTTAATGGCAACCCCTACCCCTTAAATAGGATACACCTTGAGAAACAAAGGAGTGTGACGTGGTGAACTGTGCTCAGTAACAGGAACCAATGTCACTGATATTGATGAATTCCGGTCCCATGTTACCAGAAACTACTCCAAACCAACCACTATGGAGGTATGTGAGCATCCTGAGGCCAAGAACGGCTCAGAGTGTACATTGAGAAAGCTGCTTCACTGAACTCTGCAACACTTTGAACTCAATCTCCTTATTGGGGTGAATGTGACCTCACAAAATTTTTTGGCAGGAGCAAATTAGCAGTGAGAAGCTGCTGAAGAGAATCCACTTCTCACCACCAGTGGGGTCACACATGGAGCTTGCAATAGCTCGCTCAGCCAGCCCTGAAAGCACAGACTGCATCATGGGCTTGGAAGAAACATCCCTTTGAGAATTCTCAAAACACTCTAGGGAGAGACTCTGCAAGAACCTGCTATGTTTATATGAGCAGATGGAACCACAGAATTTCAAGATTTTTCATTTCTAATTTTTAATCACAAGCTGTGGAAATATGAACATTCAGGTTATGCTATTCCAAATTATTTTTATTATTTTATTGTGGGAAAACAGAATTCAGTCAACCGGGATTAAGCAACAAAATCCACTTCCTTGTGGGATCATCTCTCTGGGCTGGGAAGAGGGATGAAGGCGTTTCAAGGCAGAGATTACTCCATGGAGGAAAACACCCTCTCTTCATTTTCATGAGTAATACGTTTTCCAAGAGGATATTTTTTGGAAGTTGAAGGCAGAGTTTAAATGGAAAGCCCCACCCACTGCTGCTGGAAGCAACTTCTCTTCATCCTTTCTTCGACTTTTGATGCTTCCCTGGATCTGATTATTTAGCGGCGGGCAAAGGCTGGAGATGAGAAGCCAAAAGATGAGATTTCAATGTAAGAACCCAAGTCATTTTGCATTTCAAGTACCATATGTAAGCTTTTTCAGGACACAAACTCTAGTTGCTCTTATTCTGGGGCAAGCTCGGACCTGCCAGGCCTTAGCCTGCCTTTCTTTGCCAGTTTTAAAATCCATGTAGTAAGTGAGTGTGTGCTGTGAGTCTTCGTGTGTATGAGTGTGTGTGTTTGTGGCTGCTGGCTCATCCTAAAGCTTTTACTGGCATCTTAGGCTTCTGCAAGTAGAAGGCCCTCTACATTAGGGGGTCCTCAACTCCTGGGCCACAGACCAGCATCCATCTGTGGCCTCTTAGAAACCAGGCTGCACAAGAGGTGAGTGGTGGCTGAGTGAGTGGAGCTTTATCTGCATTTACAGCCACTGCCCACCCCTTGCATTCCCACCTAAGCTCTGCCTCTTACCATATCAGTGGCAGCATTAGATTCTCATAGGAGCACAAACGCTATTGTGAACTGTGCATGTGAGGGATCTAGGTTGTGCTCTCCTTATAAGAACCTAATGCCTGGTGATCTGTCACTGCCTCCCATCACCCCCAGATGAGGCTCGTTGCAGAAAAACAAGCTCAGGGCTCCTAGTGATTCTACATTATGGTGAGTTGTATAATTAGTTCACTGTATGTGACAATGTAATAATAATAATAGAAATAAAGTGCACAATAAATGTTATGCTTGAATCATCCTGAAACCTAATCCCCCAACTCCTATTTGTGGAAAAAAATTGTCTTCCATGAAACTGGTCCTCGGAGCTAAAAAGGTTGCAGACTGCTGCTCTCCATCACCCCTACCAGGAGCATAAGACCCTTTTCCGCAGGTCAGCTTTCAGTTTTCCATCCATCATCCCTTCCAGAGCTTTCTTCTCATTATGTGACCCCTAAGTGAACTGAGCAGCCCATTACTAAGTCCTAAAGTGGTCAGCATCATGCTATAACCTAACCTCACCCAGCTGAATGCATCACTAACTCTGTGTTCAAGGAGAAAGCAATGCTTTCCATTAAAGAAGGAATTTGAGAATCTCTGTGACTTATAATGAGTTGACTAAATAACATATAGAATCAAAGTTTTACCTATAGCAGAGTCTAAATTCATTGAGCTTTCTAGAACTTTATCCAGAGCAGTCTAAATTCATTTGCTCATAGCAAAGTCTAAATTCATTCTAAACACGTAAAGTATTTAGAATCCTTCTCCCTTCTAACATCCCTTCTGCATTAGTCAGGTTAGGCTAAGTTATGCTGTAGTAGCAAACAACTCCTTAAGGTCTCTCAGCAGCATATTACAACAAAAATTATTTCTCACTTATTTTATATATGGAATAGATGTTAGCATGGGGACTCTCCTCATCATAGGTACTCAGGGACAGGCTGCAGGAAATGCTACCATCCTGTAATAATGCTGCCATCTCAACATGGCAGGGGATGAGAGAGTGTGGACAATTGTGTGCTGGCTCTTAAATGCTTCCTCCAGGCATGACACGTGTTTCTTTCACTTATATTTCATTGGTCTAAACAGCCACATGGCCATGTCTAACTTCAACGGAACAGTGTAGTGCAATGTTCCTGTGTTCCAGGAAGTGGAAGACTATAAATGTGAGGGAACAACTGCAATGTCTATCATACCTTTAAGTGGATATCCAGTCTTGAATACCTTAAAAGTCTTTATTCCTGCGGTGATATTAACCTGCCAAATGCAGATTTCAAGTCATCCCAAACACTTCTCACATGGAGCATCTTACTCACGATTTGTTTATTTAACAAGCTGCTACACGGTGCTGAGCAGTGTGGGCAAAAGAGAAGAACATCAGATCTGTTCCTTTGCCCTCCCATGATCTTAGCCCAGGAGAGAAAGAGAGAGAGAAGACTAAGTGCCACAGAAAAGAAGTTCAAATTCTACATTGTTTAGAGGTGACAGAAATTCCTTGCAGCTTTTGGGAATGGCTTCAAGGAATCAGCCTTGAAGTACTGCTAAAAAAATTTTTAATGTAAGTCTCAACCTCTCTTTCTAAACTGGTGTTTGTAGAATTCTTTTATTCTTTTTTTTTTGCAAATACAAAACAGCTTAAAGATGAAAATAAAAGCCCGCCAAGCCTGCAATCTTATTCCTTCAAAATAAGCATCCTTAAAAAGGTGTGTGTGTGTGCATTACACATATGTACACACATATATGCTTATATATTCATATATACACATATACATACATATACATGTAATCTGCCTTTGACAGTCAGCAACATATGCCATGTTTCTATGTTGAAATAATAAAGGGGTGGCTAGTGTTTGGCTGGTGGCAAGATCATTACAGATCCAGTTGAACAAAGGCATAGAAGCACGAGGTGAAGATGAACTGCTCAGTTTGGCTGACATCATGGTGTGTGGAAGTGTGGAAGAGAGAAAGCTGGGAAGGTGAATGGATTGGGTCTCAGAGAATGTGCAGCCCCAGGTAGCGGAATTTCAACAATTTTCAGTGGGCAATAGTGAAACTAAAGGTTTATTTAAATTTACAATAACTTTTCTAAAAGCCTCGCATTTTGTATAACTTGGAAACTGCAGTTAAGCTATAGAGAAGGAAAACTCCCATGATCTCACCACTCAAAGATAATCTTGTTAACATCTCAGCATTTTTATTTCTAGATCATTTTCAACACTTGTGCCCATTTTATCTTTTACAAAAGTGGGATCCTACTGCATATGCCATCTGTAACCTGATTTTTTTAAACCTAAAATTTTATAAAAGTTTTTTTAAGAATATAAATATAAATTATTTTGAGTGGTGGAATAGCATCCTATTACATGGACTTTTGCCCATAGAAATAACTGATTAAGGATCACACAAAAGGAAAAGCAATTGAATTATCCTCTTCCTTAAATACACTTCATTTACCTGGTTTTGAAATTAAAAATTGATTCATGAACATTTAATGAACATGAATTTCATGAACATATACATTCTATAAACCCCTCCCACCCACCCAGTGTGCTGTGTGTGGGGAGGGTTTGCAAAAGTAGGACAAAAGAGCAATGGGTGGTGGAGAGAGGAGGAAGAAACTTTCCTTATCAGAAACCAAAAATGATTTAGGAGTTGAGGAATAATATGATCAGACTTGCGCATTTAGAAGAATCTCCTAAATGAGGGAGAGGGATTTTAAAGGGGAATGAAACTGGAAGAGAGTCTATAAGATAGATGGGATAGGGATCATTTTCCTTCTTGGACAGAATGAGGCAGGTGGCACAGAGAAAGTAAGTGACTTGTTCAAGGTAGCAGGATATGGCTGCTCTAGGGATAAGACTATGATATCCTCATCCACAGACCCAGAACTCTGTCCTGTGCTGGCCTACTCGCAGATTCTGTTTCCCTGGCTTTTTATGTCCAGATGGGTGGTCATGGCATCACTTTTGGATTTTTACTCTTACATTGGGAGCACGTGCAAAGTGGATCAGTGTTTAATATGTATGTATGCCATTGGATGCAGGCCACATCTCAGCCTGTAGCCATTGCCTGAGCAAATATGAGAAATATTTGGCAAAGATCTCTGGGCAAACAGCCTGGGAGATAATTTGACCTTGTACATAATTAGATTTGTGAACCGGTCTAATTTCATAGTAGTAATTATACTACTAGACTCACACCAATACTTTCCACCACCAAATGTGTGAGCTTTTTTCTCACACTAACCAATTCTCCAGTTCTCGGTGGACACCAAATGGATGGCTACAACTCAATTAAAGTCTGACACTGTTTACTCGGAGATAGCATCAGATCCCACGGGTGAAGGGTTCAGTCTCACAAGACTGCTCCCATTTCAGAGACCAACCACAATTCCCAGTTATCACCTGTGCTTCTGACCAAACAGCTATAAATTGGAGGTTCCCATGACACTGTCTTCTGGTTTGATCATATGCTAAAATGGCTCACAGAAATCAGGAAAATAATTTACTTATCAGATTACCAGTTTATTATAAAAGGATACAACTTAAGAACAGCTAGATGGAAGAGATACATTGGGCAAGGTATGGGGAAAGGGGCACCGAGTGCCCGTGCACTCTCTGGGGCACCCCCCTCCCAGTAGCTTCACATGTTCACCAACCCAGAAGCTCTCCAAACCTCTTCCTTTATGGTTTTTGTGGAGGTTTCATTACAGAGACATGACTGATTAAATCACGGGCCATTGATCACTGACTCAGCCTTCAGTCTCTCTCCTCTTCCTGGAGGTGGGGTGGGGTGGGGTGGGATGGAGTGAGTGGGGCTGAAAGCTACAACCCTCTCATCTCATGGTTGATTCTCTGGCAAACAGCCCCCATCCCTAGGCTATCCAGGAACCCCCAGCCGTCAGTCACGAATTAGCATAAAAAAGACACTCTCATTGGTAAGATTCCAAGGGTTTTAAAAGCTGCCAAGAAAGGGAGAGGGTTATGTCACACCAGCCAAATAAAATTAACTATTTCAACAGATGCTTACTAAGCTCCTGTCCTGTGCCAGGTTCTGAGGGGAATTCTGAGATGGACAAAACTCAGTTCTGGTGCCCAGGGAGTTCACAGCTTGGCAAAGGAGACACAACCAGGGTGCAGGGAAGGATCGCCTGGGTGCCATCAAAGGAGAACCTAGGAGCACAGGAGAGGGGAGATTAACACTGTCCAGGAATCTGAAAATCTCTTTGTAGGTGTGGAGAATGGACTTGGATAGGAGGAAAGAGAGGGTGCGATGTTAAGAGTACAGTAGTCCCCCCTTTATCTGTGGTTTTACTTCCTGTGATTTCTGTTACTGACGTCGACAGTGGTTTGAAAATATTTATTACATGGAAAATTCCGGAAATAAACAATTCATAAGTTTAAATCACGTGCTGCTCTAAGTAGCGTGATAAAGTCTCGGGCCATCCCGCTCCGTCCTGCCTGGAACGTGAGTCCTCCCGTTGTCCAGCGCATCCGACTGTCACAGTACGGCAGTGCTTGTGTTCAAGTCACTCTTATTTTACTTAGTAACGACCCCACAGCACAAGAGTAGTGATGCTGGCATATTGTTATAATTGTTCTATTTTACTATTTGTTATTCTTGTTAATCTCTTTCTGTGTTTAAACTTCATCATAGATATTTATGTATAGGAAAAGATATCAGATACGTGGGGTTTGGTACTATTTGCAGTTTCAGGCATCTACTGGGCATGATCCGCTGATCTATGGTCTTGGAACGTGTCTCTCATGGTTAAGGGAGGTCTACTGTATTGATTCTGATTAATGCCTGAGAATGGGATGTTATTTCATTCACATCAAAGCCTTTTTTCTTTCTTCCATTCTTTCTTCCTTTTTAAAAAATTTTCCTTCAGGAAAAAAAAAAAGCAACCCTGGATATGAGACAGGGGGACAGGGTGACGCAGGGGAAATGAACCACAATCCTTTACCTGGATCTACTCAGAAGACTCTGTAGCTACCATTTCCCCAACATGTACCATGCCATGTATTTATTTGAATACTCATGTCCTTGTGACTCAAAGTTGATGTTCTACAGGTCGTGGAAGGTACAGGATCCTGACTCTTGGGAGGCAGCTGCAGTTCAGAACTTGCCTTCTCTTGTGGTTCTTTTTTCCGGCAATTGTACAGGAGGCTTGGCTTAGAAAGTTGATACCCTGGCTCTTCTTCTCCCCTCCCCATTCCTGTCTGCAGCCCTGTGGGGTCAGTAGCACCCTAGGTCTCCTTGGGACCCCTGAAGTTGTATTTACATAGCTTGTTGCCATTGATTTCCACAAGTTATAACACGAAAGAACAATCAGTGGTCCTCTCTCTTCTAGCAGCTTCCAGAACCGCCTTCTCTTTGGTCCTGTCCAGTAACTATGTGGATGCTGAATGTGAAAGCTGCCGGGGTCTCCAGCAAGCACCTCTCCTGGCTTTATTTTTGCTGGTGAACACCTAGTCAGGCTTCAGACTTCAGATTGAATGTCAGTTCTATTAGAAAGCCTTTCCACACCTTCCAGCACTGTGCCAGCACTGAGGGAGATTCTGCCTCACCTTGCTGTTGCTACAGGCTCCATCCTTCTGTTAATGGCACCTGTCTTAGTTTGCATCTGGTTGCTTATAACAGAATACCTGAAATTCGATAATTTATAAAGAAAAGGAATTCATTTCTTATAGTTATGGAGGCTGGGAAGTGCAAGGTCAAGGAGCCACATCTGGTGAGGGCTTCCTTGTTGGTGGAGACTCTGCAGAGTCCCAAGGTGGCACAGGGCATCATATGGAAAGGGGGCTGAATGTGATAGCTCAGCTTTTCTTCTTCTTATAAAGCCACCGGTTCCATTCCCATGATAACCCATTAATCCGTGAATAGAGAAGTCAGTTTGTAAGAGTAGAACCCTCATGACCCAACTGCCTTTCAAAGACCCCACCTCTCAATACTGCCACACTGAGGATTAAGTTTCAACATGAGTTTTGGAGGGAATGTTCAAACCATAGGGGTACCCATGACACAGCATTGCCATTTATCTGTTTGCAAGTGTATCTCCACTCTACTGAGTCATTAAAGCACAAGGACTGTGTCTTAATTTATTTTAAAATAGCTTTTTAAAGATACAGTTTACATACCATAGGTTATCTGTTTAAAGTGTACAGTTCATTTTTTTTTTTAATATAGACACAGAGTGGTGCAACCATCACCATATCTCATTTTAAAACATTCTGTTACTCTCCAAAGAAGCATTGTATTCCTTAGTAGTGACTCCCTTTCCTCCCACCTACCCTATCCTTAACTCTCAGCCCTGGGCAACCATTCATCTATATTCTGTCTCTATAAATTTGCCTTTTCTGGATATTTTACATACATGTTTTCATAGTAATTTATTTTTTATACACTCTATTCTGCCATTCAGTAGGTGCTTAAGAAATGTTTGTTCAATGAATGAATGAATGTACTAAAGATTGAGAGACTGCTAGGAAGCGTGGCAAGGGGGAAAGAATACTGGACCAAAAGCCAGAAGACCTGCACTCCAGGCCTGGTTATGTGACCTAGCAAAAATCACTCGACCTTTCTGACTCTCAGCTTTCTAGTCTGTAAAGGAGGGATAATAATATCTACCCTTCTTATTTCAAAAGTTCACAGTAAGTGTCAAGTGAAAAAAATCACTTGGAAATATTTTATATAGCTCTAAGCAGGCTGTATAGATGTAAGAATAATTTATGTTTGTGTTTACTCTCATCCCTTGAAATGCCTATAAAAATAAATCACTTATTACACGAATGACACAGGGAGAAGGAAGAACGACAGAATGCCAGTCTGAGGGAATCAACCGGTGGGATATCGGCTCCTGGAATGACTGCAGTTAAATCAGGGAAAAGAGCTAACAAATGCCCTGGTTATCCTATATCCATTACCACAAACATTTCCCAGCTGAATGGGGAGATAAAAATCTGTTTTCAAGTGAAAATTAAACTCAATTCACTGGAAGAAAAATGATGATATAATTTCCTCTTATCTTTTTGCTCTCAGGAAATTCTAATTAATATGCTAATTACTTCTGTTTTGCAGGGCCTTTGCATCCATCAGAAAGGGGAGATTCAGGTTTAAGAGTGAGCTCTTTATTGCCTCACAGAGAAGTGGTAGTGGAGGAGGAACTCCATGGTGGCTCAGTCCCTTTCTCTCCCTTTAGGTTTAGAAGACTTTGTAGTCTTCTAAATGTGAGTATATTTATTTAGAATATACTCTAATTCTAAATAATTATATTTATTTCTCAAATGTGAAATTCAGGCTCTACAGAGAGATATACAGGACAGAGATGGGATGAGATTATTAGAATAAAACCTCTGAATCTAATAAGGAATATTTTGGAGGAAAAAAAAACGGTCTTGCATGTGAAGATTTATCTTTAGATAAACTTTTCTTCCACCCAATATTTTTGTAAAACTCCCCAAGTTCCATCCTTTCGTAGAGGTTAGTAGAGCCCCAGAGCTTGGTCTGGTACAGGAGAGAGTTTGGATAAAAATATATGAATCTGGACAAAAGGGCCAGCCCCACTTCCTTCAACCTCTTAAAGTCTGAGACTTGGGGCTTCCCTAGAGGTGGACCAGTGAGCCAGGCCTCCCCACCGTTTCCGCCTGGTGGCCTTTGGGCACTACCTTCCAACTTGCCACCTTGTTTTTCCCACTCCCCTGATCATCTGATCAGCCTACTGCCTTCCTTCCCAATAAAGGTCATGTTCTTCTCTTCCTCTGTCCCTATTCCTGCAATTTCCCCCATAGCCACTGCTTCCTTCTTATCCAGGGTTTCTTACCGTCAGCACTATTGACCTTAGGTCATATTGTTCTTTGTGGTGAGGGGCTGTCCTGTGCCCCATAGGATGTTTAGCAGCATTCCCAGGCCATTTCACTAGATACCAATAGCAACTCCAAGTTATGACAACCAAAAATGTCTCCAGACGTTGCCCAGTGTCCCCTGAGTATGAAGTCACCTCATTGAGATCCCCTAAACCAGTCCTTTCTCCCTTCATCTGAGGCTCTTGTTTATTAAGCATTCCACAGAGAAGACACTGAATTAAATCTTTCATGTGTTTTATGCTGATGGTTCTCAAAATGTAATGAACATAAGCATCACCTTGGAAGGTTCTTAAACTGCATATTCTAATTCAGTCATTTTTTTTTTTTTGGAAGGGCTTGAGATTCTACTTTACTTTTATTTCTTTTTTTTTAAGACAGGGTCTTGCGCTGTCACCCAGGCTATAATGCAGTGGCAAGATCATGGCTCGCTGCAGCCTTGACCTCCCGGGCTCAAATGATCCTCCTGCTTCAGCCTCCCAAGTAGCTGGGACCACAGGCATGTGACATCACAACCAACTAATTTCTATTTATTTTTGTAGACAGGGTCTTGCCATGTTGCCTAGGCTGACCTCAAACTCCTGGGCTCAAGCAATCCTGCCACCTTGGCCTCCCAAAGTGCTGGGATTACAGACGTGAGCCACTATACCCAGCCCAAGATTCTACATGTCCAACAAGGTCCCAGATAATGCTATTACTGCTGGCTTATGGGCCACACTCGGTGAGCAAAGCTGCAGGTCATCACATCCTCATGGTCATATGAAGACTCTATTTCACAGATGAGGAAGCTGAGGCTCAGAGGGCTCATATGTGGCTCGATCACATTTTGAACCCAGGTCTGCCTGCCTCCAAAGCTGGTGCTCATAACTAGATTCTCAGTTGATGTTGGGCCAAGGTGCCTAGGTTCTCTCCTTGACCTTCCTTCTCAAGTAATGATGCTATGATAAGCTCATCGGAGGCTAAGGCCCAGGCACGTGTTTACCTGAACTATCTATGTTATATGATTCCTTCCTCAGACAGAGTGAGCTACTCACGATCCCAGGTGTATCCTGAGGCCAGCCAAGGTGTATCCATGACCTCATGCCTCTGTTCCAGCCTGCCCTTTGACAGCTCATCCCACCTGCCTGCCCTCCCTGCCTATCTGCAGACGGTAGTCTAGGATTGCAGCTGCCCCGGGGGCTCATTTTCCCTCTCAGCTTCCTGCCTTAGCCGTCTCCTGCCTCCCACTCACCTATTATTCCAGCACTCTCACCTAGTCTTTTCTGTCTCATCACTGCCTCTTGACATCTTTATCTCATAGTAGTTAGTTAGGGGTTCTTGGTAATGCCCTAAATCCTTATGGCAGGCGGAGGGGAGTGGGGAAAGAGAGTGTGCTGTGCGGCTGTGCCTACTTCTGGAGGGTAAGACTCGGGCCCTCCAGGAACAAAGGATTCCGGGTGGTGGCAGCTATAGCCGAGCAGGATGCTGGCCAGGGATTACACAGGAGTATTTTGTTTGCTTAAGAAAATAAACAACACTGAGTATGAGATGGAGGGAGGGGGTGTTGGTGCCAGAGAGATTGGGAAGAATCTGCCAAGAGAGTGTTCTACTCACTCTCCTCTTTTCTTTAATCTCCACTGAGCTGGAGGCAGTTATCCTGTCCCCCACATCACATTGCTACTCCTGTTTCCCATGCCTGGACCCAGGTTGGGCAAACTCTTCCTGTAAAGAACCAGATAGGAACTATTTTAGGCTCTGTGTGCCACATGGTCTCAGTCACAACTACTCATCTCTGCCTCTGTAGCACGAAAGCAATTAGCGACAATATGTCAACAAACATATGTGACCCGTGAAAACTTTATTTATGGATACAGAAACCTGCAAATAATGTCTTTCTTTTGATTTTTTCCCCAATCATTAAAAAATGTAAAAAGTACTCTTAGGTCGCAAGGTTAAGCCATTCTCAGCTTAGCAGTGGCAGGCTGGATTTGGCTTGTGACCTACAGTTGGCCAATCCCTGATTCCCAAAATGTATTCCTCAGGGATGTGGGCAAATACTTATGGGAAATGCTGGATTAAACAGAGTTAAGAAGCATCAGACATTTCCAGGACGGGCTAGCACATGCCAGGGCTCTCTAACTGACTTCATTAGGATTCATCTGTTTCATGGAGGATCTTGCAAGACCAGAATTCCTCAAGCCTAGAGTCTGAGGACTGTGCTTTGGGAAACAGTGCTCTGCTTGATGCTCTCACTGGGCACATGGTAGAATCTAGAGCTGAGTGCCTTGCTAGCTGGAGATAGGGTCAGAGCTCTTGACTGCACTGGCACTCTTGACACATCACACTCTCGGTGTCCCCTGAGTGGTTCAGAGCCACACAGGCCAAGACTAGCCCACCAGAACACCAGGCCTTCCAGCTTTCTGGGCTTGTCCATGCATACACTTCCTTATTCTTCCAGGTTTCCAGAACCTAAGGAGAGGCACATTTTGATTGAGTGATTATAACCCTAAGGACCAAGGGTAGCTGCATGTCAGGAAACACTCCTCAACTTCCTGGCCCTGACGGATTAAAGGAGAGGTACTTACAGGTGATTCCTTCTCTGTGGACTACTGTCCCAGCATGAATAAGGCATCATTATTGAATTATTTTGACAGGAAGGAGACTGGTGCATGCTGCACAGTAATAATGTATTAACATGTGTACAGTTTACCTAGGACCTCTGTGTTGTTTTTGCATTTGTTTATTACACTTGCCCTTGGGGGGAGGTGGGACAGATTTTTAAAAAATTTATACATGCAGAGACTGCAGCTCAGAGAAGCTAAGAGACTTGTCCCTGCCCACACAGCCTGTGGTAGAGCCTGAACTCAGATCCAGGTCTCATCTCACCTCAGGGGCTGCTTTCCCCATCACCCTATTGTCTTAAAGTGATGGGTGACTAGGCAATGAAGTAATTCGCTAGGAAAGCATGACCAATTTCCCTTTCTCCACCTCCCTCTTTTTCCTCCACCCCTCCCCCCTCAGCCCCCATATATATGCCCAAATCTCCACAAAGCCTTGCTTGCCTGCAAACATTTACTTCCGAAACGACTTCCACGGCTGGGACGGGAACCTTCCACCCACAGCTACGCCTCTGATTGGTGAATGGTGAGGGTGCCTGTCCAACTTTTCTTTTCTGCAAAGAGAACCAGCCCCCTCCAGGCAGCCAGCCCTCAAGCATCACTTACAGGACCAGAGGTGAGCATGGGGATTCTTGTGTACTTTTCTTTGAAGGACTAGACCTCTGCTTTATTTGTGAAAGGGGGTCAAGGTGGGGACAGCAGAAGTCAATTTTTTGAGTGTTGATGTAGGGACAAGACATGACTGTGATGAGGAGCTGCTTTTGCCAATTTAACACCAAGAAGAATTGAGGCTGCTTGGGAGGAAGGCCGGGAGGAACACGAGACTGAGAGATGAATTTTCAACAGAGGCTGCAAAGCCTGTGGAGTTTAGCCAGGTGCGGTGGCTCATGCCTGTAATCCCAACACTTTGGGAGGCTGAGGTGGGCAGATAATTTAAGGTCAAGAGCTCGAGACCATCCTGGACAGCATGGTGAAACTCTGTCTCTACTAAAAATAAAAAAAAAAATTAGCTGGGCATGTGTTTTCGATATTTTCAGATACAAAAATCCCAGCTACTTGGGAGACTGAGGCATGAGCATCACTTGAACCTGGTAGGCAGAGGTTGCAGTGAGCCGAGATCATGCCACTTGACTCCAGCCTGGGTGACAGAGTGAAATCCTGTCAAAAAGAGAGAGAGAGAAAAAAAGCCTGTGGACTTTGAAAGAACAGAATGAAAAGACATTGTGAGAGATGCTGAAGCATAGCCCCTGTGCCCCGTGACCCATAACCCAGGGGTCGCTGCCTCCCTAGCCCAGGTGCCAGCAGAACCGGGTCTTCTCTGGTCTTCCTCCCGGTGTAGGGGTGGGAGGCAGTTTCTTTAGGTGTCAGACCAGTGCCTGGAGTAAGAAAGGTTCTTAAATGATTGTGTAAAGAAGCACAAAAGAAAGGGAGAAAGTGAGAAAGGGAGGGAGCCAGAAAGCAAGGTAGGAAGGAAGAAAGAAAGGTAAGGAGGGAGGGAGGGAGAGAGGGAGGGAAAGAGCAAAGGGCAAAGAAGGCAGGTGGAAAGACATTCTCTGCATCGGTTATAATAAATACATAATGGCGTTAGGTACCCCAGCTTGGAGGTTCTGCACACAGTCCTTCCCAACCGGCACTTCAGAGGAAGGCTTTAGAGATGATTCATTGGGAAATCTGATGCCTCTCTCTTATTTGGTAAAAAAAAAAAAAAAAAAAAAAAAAAAATGAATTCTTAGACTCAAGAATGAGTGGTTAGTGGAGGTGGCAGAGTCTGTGTATGACCCTGACCTGCCCTCTGTGTCCCTCCCTGGGACCAGGATTAACCCCTTGCTCCCTTGTGATGAGGAGTGAGGGACAGCCGTCTCCTGGGGAGGAGAAAAAGACCTGCTGTCTATGTGTGCCTAGTGACTTTAGGGCAGAACTTGGACAAGCACATGTCTAGTTCAGCTCTTTGTTTTCCTAGGTTTAGGCTCCCCAGACGAGGCACATTAGAACCTCCCATTTCTCCACTCTTCTGGGTCAAATTCTGACTTGTAGGTTGGAGGCTAGAGAGAACTGCGATGGAGGAGGAGGTGGTGCAGGGCGTGCGGGTGTGGATGGGCAAGGTGGGGAAGAGCAGGTGGACTGATGGTAAGACCAGCAGCTTTAAGTCTGAGGGGCAGGAAGACCCCTGCTTCACCCTCAGTGCACCCTAGCAAGGCTGCCGGTTTGCAATAGTCTCAACTTTCCCATTGGAGAGCCCCCAGGATTGGCCTGGGGACACTCTCAAAGCATTTTCCCAGGGTATGTCACTCTGGGTCACAGGGCCAGCCTCATAGGCTGCCTCCCTTTCTTTCAGCAGACCCTTCTGCCCTCCTTTGCTGGCGACGGTCTCCCAAATGCAGATGGCTGTGCTCCCTTGCCTGGGTCTTATCCTGCTTCTCTGGAGCCAGGTGCCAGGGGTCCAGGGCCAAGAATTCCAATTTGGGCCCTGCCAAGTGAAGGGGGTTGTTCCCCAGAAACTGTGGGAAGCCTTCTGGGCTGTGAAAGACACTGTGGTGAGTAAAGAGCTGTTCTGGACTCAGCTGTGGGGGTTCCTAGGGGCAGTGGGCCGGTGGGGTGAGGGGGGAAGCTATTTTATGATTCTTGAGTCCTTCGCAGCTTCCTAATCAGTTTCCAGTTTCCCATGTGATAACTCTGTGAGGTCAGAAGGCACCACAAGCCCCATTTACACATGAGGAAATTGGGGCTCAGAAAAAATGTGAGCAGAAAAAATTGGGGCTCTGTGAAATAAACAGAGCCCAAAGGAAACCATGAAGAGAGCTAGATTCATCCAGGCTTCATCCCGAATGGAGTCTTCGGCTCTAAATCTGAGAACTGGAATGAGTGGCTGGGCTGTGGAGGAAGCTCCAAGGGCAAGAGAGGCAGTTCTGGCATACAGGCTGTCCTCCCCCACATCCTGCTTCCTCGCCATGTGCAATATGGAGCCCAAATCCTGCCCGTAGTGGTTCTCAAAGCAGAAAGGCTTATTTCCTCCCATGTCAAATGACCAGAGGCATCAAACCGCTTCCTTATCAAATCTGTGTTCAGGCTCTAAGAATAAGAAGAACTCCTGGGACTCCATTTGCTCCTGGGGGGCCAAGCTTAGTTATTTTCATGGCTGCAACCTTGTCTCCCCTCCCCATGGGCCAGTTCAGCCCAGCCCTTCCTGGGTCCTCCTTTGGTCCCTCTGGCCTTGGAGATCTCACAGACTGGATAGATTTAGGGGTCTAGGGAAGCAGCACATATTTGCAGAGTTGGTTTCTATGCTGATCCCTAACATGGAGACGTCTTTTCTTTCTGTTTGCAAAGCAATCTCAGGATAACATCAGGAGTGTCCGGCTGCTGCAGCAAGAGGTTCTGCAGAATGTCTCGGTAATCAGACCTCGGGGACACCACCCTCTGTGCGTCTGGTCTACTGTGTGTGGGTGGGAGTGCAAGGTTTTCTTAGGGGAGGTTGATGAAAGCCCTTCACTTCTTCCCTGGACTGACCTTACACAGGACAGGGCTAGGCTGTGAGCCAGGGAAGTCAGTGTCTGGGGTTACTGCTATGTGGTATGTGTGTGCAGTGGTACTGGGAGATGGAGAGGGTGGAGGCTTGTAAACATCTTTCTCCATTTAGCCAGAGAATTATATATTTCTCTTTTACTTCTGTAGGCCCAATGGGCATCTACTCAGGTTCATATCCCCTCTTCCATTTTCATGCTTTTCTCTGTGTCCATTTTCTTGGGTCCTCCTTTGGTCCATCTGGCTTTTGGTATCTCACAGACTGGATAGATTTAGGGGTCTAGGGAAGCAGCACATATTTGCAGAGATGGTTTCTATGCTGACCCCTAACCCAGAGATAACTTTTCTTTCTCTTTGCGAAGTGAGCTCATGACTTAAAATAATACCTAACAAAAGGATTCATCCTTTCTTTCATCACGATCAGGTAGAGTATGTTATCAAGGATGGGTCACCATCTTCTCATCACCCATCTAGTGAGCACAAACCTGCTGAGCCCTGAGCCCTGAGCCCTGAGCCCTGAGCCCTGAGCCCTGAAAGATGTGGCACTTCAGGAGCTTGAGGGGGTTAAAGTACAATTGCTGTGTCCAAAGATATTAGTTTCTCCTCATTTCTTCTGTTCTCAGTCATTTTCCAGCCAACTCTCTATCACCAAGTCCAAGTTCAAGCCCTTTTCAGGGCCCATCACATCCCCATAGCTGTTAAAGAGACCATGTGGCATAGAAGAAAGAGAATATTAACCAGATGGGCAGTCAGGAATCCTGAGAGCTAGGCTGTGTCTGCCACTGACTGACTGTGTGACCTGGGGCAGGTCATTTATCTCCCTGGGTCTTGGTTCCTCCTGTCAAACAAAGATGCTGCTCTCCATGGCCCCTGAAGGCTCCTACAGATCTTAGGTTCATCATCACCTCCTAGAAGATCCCTATCTCTGCTGTGCTTATCTTGCCTTGGGTGGCATGTGGGTTGTTCCTTCAGGGGGTCAGGGTGGCCAGAGGCCTTGGCTCAGCAGTGACCCCGACCTTCCCCAGGATGCTGAGAGCTGTTACCTTGTCCACACCCTGCTGGAGTTCTACTTGAAAACTGTTTTCAAAAACTACCACAATAGAACAGTTGAAGTCAGGACTCTGAAGTCATTCTCTACTCTGGCCAACAACTTTGTTCTCATCGCGTCACAGCTGCAACCCAGTGTGAGTAGCACAGGCTCTGGATACTGGCAACTCTGGGTTCAAGTCTAGGTCTGCTTCCAGTCTGCTGGGCGGCCCTCTGCAAAGTCCTCCACTTTCCTGGGCTTCAGTTTGTTATCTGTAAAATGGGGATGACCACTCCTGCCTGGCAGGATTGCTGCGAGAATTAAAGGAGGCAGCCCCTTTCACAAGGTGGGAGTTTGGAATTGGCTACCTTGAAGGTGCAGGATTCAGCCTTGGGCTCTCAGGCTTTTGGGAAAAGTGAGAGGGAAAAGTGAGAGGGAGCTTGCATCTGCTCCTACCTAAAACTTGGCACAACTTCTTTTCCCATGTTATGCAGCAGGAAAATGAGATGTTTTCCATCAGAGACAGTGCACACAGGCGGTTTCTGCTATTCCGGAGAGCATTCAAACAGGTAAGGCCAAGAGCTGAGAGCTTGCCCATCCAGTAGAATAGACTATTCTGAACCATCACATGAGGGCGCCTCAGAGACCCAATGCAGAATGTAATGCAGGGGACGCATCAGCTTTGCCCCAAAGCCCCCTGACTTAGCACGAGCACAGGTATATTTGCAGAAGCATCATAAACTAAGTGGTCTTTTTTCTTTCAGTTTTCAAGTTAAAGTGCTTTTATATTTTCCTACAAGATGATTTTGCTAGAGGAAATTTCCCTGTGTTTTGCGGGTACTTGAGCTGGGCAACTGAAGTCAGAAGAGAGGGAGACACCCCACCCCTACCCCATATTTTCCATGTATTTTCCATGATGCTCAACTGGTCTAGTTGTGAAAAACAATTACGGGAAATTATTTTTGCTTTTCCAAAAATATGACAACAAAGAAAAATAATTGCTTTTCCAAAATTATGACAACAAAGAAAACCCAAATATCATTCCCAGCTCCCCTCAGAACATAAATGATTTTGATCACTTTTTATTTGAGGAAGAGATGCATCAGCCTATAAATAAATGGTGAAGAGCAATAACATCTGATGGAGACTGGCCACCTGGGCTCATTTCACCTGTGCAGTGGATTCAGGTGGTGGGACACATCCACCTTATACTGGAGTTTGTGGTTCCTGTTATTAGGCGTGCCATGTGCCTTTTCCTTGTTCCTTGCCCACTGATACTCACTAGCCTGTTTGTCCTCACCCCTGAAGCAGATAAACACATGTAGATGGAGGAAAAGTGACAAGCAGGTGAGCTCATCAGAGGCCATCCCAAAGGTGACCCATCCCATGGATTGGAGTCAGGTCTATTTTAGCCATGGCGGGTTAGAAGAAAGACTATTCTCATAGCTAACATGGTTGACCTTCAACCCTCTTTTCCCTTTAGTTGGACATAGAAGCAGCTCTGACCAAAGCCCTTGGGGAAGTGGACATTCTTCTGACCTGGATGCAGCAATTCTACAAGCTCTGAATGTCTAGATCAGGACTCCCCTTCCCCCACTGGTTCATTCCCTGTGTCATTTCAAACAGTCTCCCTTCCTATGCTGTTCACTGGACACTTCATACCCTTGGCCATGGGTCCCATTTTTGGCCCAGGATTATTGTCAAAGAAGTCATTCTTTAAGCAGCCCCAGTGACAGTCAGGAAAGGTGCCTCTGGATGCTGTGAAGAGTCTACAAAGAAGATTCCTGTATTTATTACAACTCTATTTAATTAATGTCAGTATTTCAACTGAAGTTCTATTTATTTGTGAGACTGTAAGTTACATGAAGGCAGCAGAATATTGTGCCCCATGCTTCTTTACCCCTCACAATCCTTGCCACAATGTGGGGCAGTGGATGGGTGCTCAGTAAGTACTTAATAAACTGTGGTGGTTTTTTTGGTCTGTCTTTGGATTGTTAAAAAACAGAGAGGGATGATGGCATGTAAAACTGAACTTTAGAGTGTGAAAATCACACTGTCTTCTGATATCTGCAGGGACAGAGCATTGGGGTGGGGGTAAGGTGCATCGGTTTGAAAAGCAAATGATAAAATGTGGATTAAAGTGCCCAGCACAAAGCAGATCCTCACTAAACATTTCATTTCCCACCCACACTCACCAACCCACCCCATCATCCCTTTCGCTTGGTGCCCTCCTTTTTTTTTTGTCCTAGTCATTCTTCCCTAATGTGCCACTTGAGTGTCAAGCTGACCTTGCTGATGGTGACATTGCACTTGGATGTACCATCCAATCTGTGATGACATTCCCTGCTAATAAAAGACAACACAACTCAAGTCTGGCAGACTTTCTTCTCTATTTCTGGATGAATGCCCAGTGAGACTGTGCAGTATAGCCAGAAGAGGCCTTCTTCCCAGCAGCAAAGCTCGGCATCTAGCCTCAAGTTCTGGCTGAACTTTGTGGTCGACATCAATCTAAAGATATAATGTCTGACTATGACCTTGTTCCAAAAACTTAGACAAATAGTATATGTAGGAGGTGGGATATCTCTTCTTCCATGACATAAGTGCTACCCAGGAATTTCTTATTGCTTTCCTTCCCCACATTGTCTGGAACTGCCTAAGAAATGGGCAACATTTGTGAAAGCCAAGAAATGTAATAGCTTTGGATGACTAAAATAGATAAAAGTTAAGGTAAGTGCACAAACATCAGTGTCAGGCTATGGAAGAAAGATAAAGAGATGACAAATACCTTTTTTTTTGAGGAAAGATGCTGAGGTCAGGGCACTTACGTGCATCAAGTGATGGAGACAAAGTAAAGAGAGTTTATGGATATATATGCATATCTCGCTAACAAGCTTGGTTCTGAAATTTAGAATACCTCATCACATCAAGATAAATTGCCTTTAGCATAGAACTTGAGATAAGTAGAGGTTCACTAGAAGTGCTAACTTTTGGATCAGGGCAAAGGCGTTTCTGGGAGTGTTTTTATACTAGACCCCTGCCTAGTCCATGGGGCTGAGGCATGTCCACATAACTCAGAGCAACAGCCTTCTACTTGTGTAAGACCCAAGCATGGGAAGGATGCCCAAGACAATAGCTATGCCTCTGCCCCAGCCTGATGCCATGTGGTCTAGAGTCTGGGCAGCAACAACCCTGTGGTCAAAGACATGGAAGAAATGCTCTGCAAATCTCACAGCCTGTTAGATTGGAAAAGAAGCAAGTGGCATTGGGACAATTGCTCTGGATGCCTACAGCTTACCTGTCAACTACAGGAGGCTGCCAAGGTGTGCAAGAGGACCTGAGGGCAGAGCCATGCTCAGGGCACAGATAGACGGGGATGGGAGTCAAGATGGGGCATGGGAAGTGATGAGGGCTCTAAGAACACACGAAGCAGGTATTGGATATCAGCAGACAGATGAGACTCCTTGGCACCACAGTCTGAGCCTGGGGTCGGGGGACAGCTGGGGAGTTGTCAGGCAGGAACATTGATGTAGTCATCTGAATTACTGTCCTCCATCTTGGCGGCAGGCTGGTGGTAGAGACTCACATATTCACAGCTGCTCTTCAGAGATGGGACATGGAACCAGGGAGATTCAGACACCTGGGGACAATGAAAGAAGCATCACTGGATCTGGGTAGGGTGATTTTAATATCTCCCCAGGTGGATTTTCATAGCAGGCAATGGAGCATGGGCATGGCTGCTGAGTTCCAGAAGGCAAAGACACAGAGATGGCTCAGCTCCATCAAGCGGAGCAGCCCTGGGGATTTTCAGGGTAGTGCCTCACCCGAGATAACTGGAAAACACTGAGACCTAACGTGGTCAGGAAATGCCTTAAATAGGGCTCAGAGTAAAATCATGTGGCTAAGCATGGGCCTGAAAGAGATCCAGCTGCCAGAGAAGTATCCCCTCGGGGATAAGATGCTGTGACTTATGGAATAAATATGCATCTTCTTAGGGAGTTATTCAGAAATAGAGTGAGTCACCCTTGGCACCTCTGTAAGGGCTCAGAGATGCTGTGATGTGGGGTCGTGACAGTGCATTCAGGAAGGGGATGGGTGGTGAAGGGGATAAGATGGCAGCCCACAGGGCACTCTGGCGCTCCTTTTCCCCAGAGGGAAACTTCAGGATCATCCACCTTGAGGATGGTCAGTTCTTAGAGGTCAGGACTGTGCCAATGACCCCCACATGGCATAGTTACTATTGCATCCACTGAAGAAGGCCACAAGGGGGACGGTAGTGTATTTAAACACAAGCTCTGAGAATTAGACTTCCAGCAGCCTGAATATAGTAGGCATTCAGGAAGCACTCATTGAAAGAAACTTTTATATATTTTGTACTTTACTAAAGAGGGAAGCAGCAGCAGCAGCTTGCTTTGAAAATACGTCTTCCATCGGTCAAGGAAGTAGGAAGTCACAAAACAGAAAAGAAGAAAAAAGAGAAGGTTGAAAAGAAAAATAACAGTGAGAGCAAAGAAAACTAAGAAACAAAATTAGATGGTCCTGGTGTAAATGTCAGTGAGGATGAAACTCAGTCAAGTAATCAATGAAAGAGCTAAAAAGCACACATGGGTAGCACTCCTAAAACTTAGATGATGTAAGACCGGTCAAGAAAGGCCTGGATCCCAGAACAGCTCAAGATGTCAACCTGAAGCAAATTAACCAGCACATAACAATAGGAGAAATGATACATGAAGTTGGAGGTGACACAGAGAAAAAAGACAGATGATCAAGATGAAGTTTCCAGGGTGAGAAGGAAGGCAGTAATATCCGAGCTTCCTTTAGAGGCCAAAGAAGAGGCTGAGGATGGGGAAGAAGATGAGGCTGAGGATGGGGAAGAGGATGAGGCAGAGGGAATCCTCGATGTATGACGTGGTTTTTTGTTTTTGTTAAATTAAATGAACTTTGAAAAAAGTGAGCAAACCCTTTGTTAGTTTCTCACACTATCTCTTCTATTATGTTTTAACTAACTTTCTTTGTCTGATAATAGAGATGGTTTTAGATTTGCTTAAAAAAACCCCAAAAATTTATCTTTCACTGCCTGTTATAGTTCATAATTTGAGATTAACTTATTTGGCTTAAGAAATGGAAACGATCCCCATTATTAAAGGCTATAATAATGAGTCACTAAGCATAGGCACCTTGTTGTAAATTTGTTCCATCAAGTTTTTTGCCCCTAATAGCGGGAATGAGAGTTTCAAGTAAAAAGGCAGGGTCAGCTTGGAACAAAGTGCAGGCTCAGGTGAGGGTCTGTGTGGTCATAGGGCAGTTTTAGAGAAAAGAGCTGCTGGAAAGATGGAGTAGACAGACAGTGTCGCGCCTGTCTGTCCCTCGGACTGGTTGCTGCACCATCCTCTGGAGTCTTGCCTGCTCAACGGTCAGTACATAGGTACTAGGACCGTGTGCACATATTTCTGAAGCAAGCTGCTGCTGCTTCCCTCTTTAGTAAAGTACAAAATATACCGAAGTTCCTTTCAATGAGTACTTACTGAATGCCTACTACGTTCAGGCTGCTGAACACTGCCATGCAGGTGTGAACCTTCTCTAGCGGGAGTGGGGAAGGGCAAGTTGGAGAAGCCGGAGGGGACTGCACAGAACTGCCTCTTGTTGCTGGGTACTACTGTTCCCTTTGTAGCCAGGCCCACGATTGACCAGCTGGGGATTAAATTTCTCAGCCTGCCTGAAGGGAGGGTCACTACATGGTTAAATTTCAGCCTGTAGGATGCAAGTCGAAATGGTGGGAAACGTCAGGGTCATGGGCCTAAGAAGCAGCATTCTCTTCCTCTCTCCTGTAAGCTGGGACGTGCACACGGTCCTGGTGCCTAAGTACTGACCATGGAGCTGGTAAGACTCCAGAGGATGGTGCAGCAACCAGACGGAGGGAATTTCAGTCCCGAGACGACCTCTTGGCTCACTGGCTCAGGCCACCTCTTCCTGTCCCTTTGTCTCTGAGCCTTTACTTGGGGAGGGGGAAGTAGGCTTCCACCGTGTGGGCCCTATCTTTTGGAGTCTGTGCTGCATTAGCTTAGTCTACGCTCGAATTCAAACAGGGATTTTCTTTTCCCAGGCGGCTGCCGAAGATGGCGGAAGTGCAGGTCTTGGTGCCTGATGGTCGAGGCCATCTCCTGGAACCCCTGGCGGCCATCATGGCTAACTAGGTACTGCTGGGCCGGAAAGTGGTGGTCGTACGCTGCGAGGGCATCAACATTTCTGGCAATTTCTACAGAAACAAGTTGAAGTACTTGGCTTTCCCCTGCAAGTGGATGAACACCAACCCTTCCCGAGGCCCCTTCCACTTTCCGGCCCCCAGTCGCATCTTCTGGCAGACCGTGCAAGGCTTGCTGCCCCAGGAGACCAAGTGAGGCCAGGCCGCTCCGGACCGCCTCAAGGTGTTTGACGGCGTCCCACCACCCCACGACAAGAAAAAGCGGATGGTGGTTCCTGCTGCCCTCAAGGTCGTGTGTCTGAAGCTCACAAGAAAGTTTGCCTATCTGGGGCGCCTGGCTCACGAGGTTGGCTGGAAGTACCAGGCAATGACAGCCACGCTGGAGGAGAAGAGGAAGGAGAAGGTCAAGATTCACTACCGGAAGAAGAAACAGCTCATGAAGCTGCGGAAACAGGCCGAGAACGTGGAGAAGAAAACTGACACACAGTGGTCAAGACCCACGGACTCCTGGTCTGAGCCCAATAAAGACAGTTAATTCTTCATGCTTGGCCTGGCCTGCCCTTCCTCCATCGTGGCCCTGGAATGTGCGGGACCCAGGGGCAGCAGCAGTCCAGGTGCCACAGGCAGCCTGGGACATAGGAAGCTGGAAGCAAGGAAAGGGGGCTTAGTCACTGCTTTCTGAGGTTACTTGAAAGCACGCGGAGAACTGTGCAGGTGTCATCTATCTATGACCAATAGGAAGAGCAACCAGTTACTATTAGCAAAAGGGAGCCGGAAGACTAATTGGAGGGGCCCTACCTTGTGAGTGGAGCATCTGTTTAACTTTCCACCTGGTCATATAACTCTGCAGCTGTTAGAATGTGCAAGCGCTTGGGGACAACACGAGCTTGCTGTTGTACGATGGGTATTTACAGCAGCATAGACTGGGAAGATGTGCGACCAAGGGGTTACAGGCATTGCCCGTGCTCCTCACCTGTATTTTGTAATCAGAATCAAATAAATTATTTTTAAAGAAAAAAAAAAAAACAGGGATTTTACCACACCCTTTTTAAAAAAACTTTATTCTGGGTTCTGCGTGTTTTGGACACTGTAGGCTGCTTTAGAGAATAAAAAGCTTTCTCATCTCAATTCTTAAACAAAGATGAATGGACAAAGGCTTTCCACCCAACCATCAGTGGCCACGCATGGAAACGCGAGTTTCCGTCCAGTCTAGATTTAAAGATGAATCCTCCTTACTCAATGTGTTGAACCTTGTCTACATCTCTCCCAAGTCTCCTCTAGACCAGGCCTAACCGCCTCCAGTGAAGGGTAAATTACTTCCTCTCACCTTCGAAAGTTTACTAGAAAGTTCTCGCGCACAGGAAGGTGAAACTGTCTAGGTAGCTTCCACCTCCCTAGGACCTCCTAGAAATCTAATCTCCTCCACTAGAAAGCCTTTCACAGAACTGTGGAGCTGCCACCTATCATTCTCTGCTAAGCCAGCGGCATCCAGCACGCACGTATCCCATGACAACTGCTTGGCTAGAAGCCACGGAACCAGGTCTTCCACAGTTCCCGGTATTCAACCTCCTGACACCAAAGAAAGACGAAACTAAAACAACTTGTTGGGCTCAGGGCCCAGGAGCTGCTGGGAAACCCGCTCTCCGGATCGCGGGGGCGGCGCGGGAAGCCGCACTCGGGTCCCACCCCAGGGCTGGGGCCGCCCAGTCGGGCCGCGGCTGCCAATCCCAGAAGGAGCAGAGCTTACCTGCAGCGGGGCGGGGGGCAACGGCGCTCCGGGGCCTGGAACGGGGGCCTCTCCCTTGCCTAGGGAACAGCGAGGGCGGGGTGAGGCGGTGGCCGAGGCTCCCGCCCCACTCTCGTGCTACCGCCCCCAGCTCCACCCTGCGGGAAGCCCTGACACTAGGAGCGCGCCCCGAGGCGCCCGGCCTTCCCGGTGCCAGCGCACTCTTTCCGCTTCTCCCCGTGGCCCGCCCGGCCGCTCACCTGCAGCGTCCGCCCCACGAGCGCGCCGCGGGCAGGCGCTGTAGATGTTGTTTTGGGAGCGCGGTCGCGGCGACCCGCGGGTCCTCTGGGAGCTCTCCAGGACGCGCATCATCACGGCCAGTCGGCGGGCCCGCCTGGAGAGGGCTTCCCCGCAAAGTCACAGGAAGAGGGAGGAAAATGGCATCAGAAGCCCGTGCCACCTTCCCCAAACGAAAGGCTGCCTCCTCCCTCGGGCTTGGCAGTGTCTGACCTGGAGATGCTCCAAGCGTGGGGAATGTACGAGGCACCGCCTCGCCCTGCCCTGAAGACCAAAGGGCCCAGGGCGCTGTCCTCTTCAGACCAGTGGCCTCCACTTCCCTACACCCCAGGCTGCTCATCAAAAGCTCTCTGAGTTTCCCATGGAAGTTCAAAAGAGGGTTCCGAACGCTCTGGGCTCTTTGGGCAGCTCAGCTCTCGCTCCCCAAGCCCCCAGCCCAGCCACTCACCTTTCCTCCTTTCAACAGCGCTTTTCACCACCAGCCCCAGAAGTGCCAGCAGGAAAAGGCCCAGGATTGTCGAGATCAGAATGTGAAATCCTTGGCCTTCCCTCCCAGACCGTGAGCCATAGTCCAATGTTCTGGGGAGGGAAGGAAAGGTAGAGAGGGAGGAAGAGATTATTAAAGGAGGTAGGTTCAGGGCGTGCTTCTGTGTGGCCAACGTTTTTGGAGATGACTTACAGATTTGTCCTTTTGTTAACAGAATTCACTCCACTCCCCGCTCAAAAAGACTTGCCTATGGAGTCACGAAACTTGAATTCAAATTCATATTGTGCCTTTTACTGGTTGTGTGATCTTGAATGAGTCTCCTAATCTCTCTGAGCCTTATCTCTTCGTAAATAGGTATAGTAAAACCTATTTCGCAGAAATGTTATGAGGATGAAATAAGAGTGGATATAAGGAATTTAACGCACCTTCCAATGTTCAGCACGTCAGTTTCTTCACGAGATTATTGCAGATATTGACTGGGCTAGTTCCTTATAATGGTGGGGGAAAGGATGTTTTTCTCATAGTGCTCCTTCTGCCTAGAAGTTCTCCCCTCAATTTTCTCTACATATTGAAATCTTACTTTTCTTAAAAGACGTTGTGTAAGTCCTCTTTTCTTCCTAATTGTGGTAAGCCAGACTGTGTGTGTGTGTGCGTGTGTGTGTGTGTGTGCGCTTTGGGTTTCCAATTCTGTGGTCATGGCTGTTTCAGGCTTTATCACAGTCAGACTTATGTTAGTAAGATCTGGATATTGCATACTGTCATCTTCTTGTATCTTCAGGACATAGCACAATGCCCGTCACATAGTAGAGAGTAAGAAAATGCTGGTTGGACTTGATGTTTTCCCTGCTAATAGGTTAGGAATCAGGAGTCCTGGTTCTATTTGAAACCACTTGGTTCTCATGACCCCAGTTTCTCATACCTATAGAACCCAAATGATTTTGGAGGTCCTGTTTCTCACTAACACCTTTGTCTTTGCTTATGCAAAACCAGTTTTGATTATTGTAGGGGTTTTTTTTTTTTTTTTTTTTTTTTGAGTCTGCTATAATGCTTCCCCCTAGTGGTATATTGCAGTACTTCCCTGGACTGCATCCCAGCCTTTAGACCAGTGCTGTCCAGGAGACATGTGAGTCACATATGTAATTTTAAATTTCCTAGTAGCCACATTAAAACAGTAAAAGGAAATGACTGAAAGTAATTTTATATTACTAGCTTAATAGTTAAGTTTATTTTTATTCTCATTTAGTTCTTCCCCATCAAAATAGATTTGAATGAATCTGAGTGACAGGAAGAGCTGGGTCTCACTAGTTGCTACAGGATCAATGCTGGGGCATTGACAAGTGTGTTTTTGTTAAAAGAGCTAATGAGTTAATGAGCTATATTCATAGGTGGTATATTTCACAGTGGCCTAGAGACAAAGCCAAGGAGGGTGTCTAATAATGGGCATTGCAGTGGGTTTCAGTGGATCTCCTAATTCCAGCCTACATCTAGATCCTGGACAGTGTTCTCTTACCTCTGCCTGTGCAGCCTGGTGTGGTGGTTGTAGCTGGCTGTCCGAGGCTTGAGCAGCTTCTCCAGAGCTGAGATCTTTGAGGCTGTAGTGGATGGCAGGAAGGTTGGGGGCTCGTCACCTACTACTGAAGATGCTCTGGACACTCGAGGGTGGTGGGTGATTTGGGTGGTGGGGGAGGAGTGGTGGACTGGAGGAACCTTGGTCCTTGGAGCTGGTGTGGTAACTGCAGGAGGTAGCAGGAAAAAAATGATGTTTCTTTTATATACTCTATTCTCCAACAGGATTAGGTCACCACTTCTTTCCACAACATACCCTTCCCTTTTATGCAGACTACTTTTGTTCTTGCAGTCCTCGTGGCCTAAAATCCTTCTTAACATGCTATCCAGGCCTAGTCAATTCCAAGTATATTTGCTTCAAATACCATTTCTTCCAGGAAGCCTTCCCTGACTTCCGAGGTAGAAGAGCTTGCCCCCCTCTGAGCAGAGGGAGAAGCTTTTTTGTAGTTCTATTCCCACTCTGCCTTGTGCTGTATTTGTGTGCTAATCTGTTCTCCCCCATCTCACACCTATCAGTCACAACCTTGGCTACACGATCTGTTCAATTACACTATCCCTCTTGGCTCTCAGTGGGGTTACCTAGTGTAATGTTGTTCAATTAATGTATCCACTTCATCGGCATATGGGATAATATGATGGAAATATTGCATGTCAAAATGCATTTAAAACTGGACAATGATATCAAAATGTAAAGGTATCATTAGTAGGAACATCCTTAATCTTTTAGTTGCAAAATAGAGTTAAAAATCATTAGATGCCAGCAGGTAGAAGACAGCCCTACGGGGAGCACGAGACATGATGATCTCCAGCTGGGAAATGTCTGCCCAGTCTTGGTTTCCGCAGTCATTCATAAAAGAGCTGGATTTTGTGAGTGGAGCACAAACGTCATTGCTTGTGGTGCCACCTGGTGGTAGTACGTAAGTTCTGCAGCTAGGACCAGGTGACCTGACTGTCGGACAGGCTTGAAGGATATGGACAGCAGATCTCAGGGAGGTATGTACCCTCTCTAAAGGCAGGGAATACACACCTAAGACTCAGCTCAGCTCTGCCAGCCACTCTATGAACTGAGCATAGACCCCCTCCTCCATTTTCACACTGCCACAGCATCTCACCCACCTCTCCTACCTTCGCTATGATGAACTGACCTCTGGTTACGACTTTGGAAGAACTGGCATATGGAGGCATCTGGAACAAATAGGGCAGATGAAACCATTTTGGAGTCTCAGGCATTGGCTGCTCTTCCCATGATGGCTCGTATTCTATTGGAGGGAAGCAGAATGTGTTGGTGATCTCTAGGAGGAGACTGAGGCTTGGGGAAGGGTCTGTTGGTGTAAACTGAAACTAATTCAGCCAAAGTGGATGACAGTGAGGGGATGAGGGCAGGGTCCACTGAAAGAAGCAGAACAGGAGCTGGGTTGGGGGCTTCCCTGGAGGAAATACTGGTTCCCCTAGTCCAGTCAACATTCCCTGCAAAATCAGCAGAGGTCATTGGGATTCTAGGCTGTTAAATTACTGTTGCATATGTGTGGGGAACTCGGTGGAGGAAAGGAGAAAGGCAGGATTCCAGAGAAATAAAGGATCAGGTCATAGAGTAATAAGATTGGCCTATAAGTGTGGCTGGGTAAATTAGTGTCTTTCCTTTATTTCTCATGGGACAATTACATAGGATAGTTATGTCGCTTTGCTTCCAATTTCCTCCATCTCAGAGCGTCTCCTCAATCTCAAGCCCCTACTCCCCTCATGCCCTGGGTAGGATGGACAATACAAAGAGAGTGCCTATCTTGTTCCTTACGTCCATGTTGGGTAGAAAATTCTGTGGACCATGAAGTTAATTGACTACGAGGTTTCATATGGATCTCAATCATTATGTGGCTTATATGGCAACAGTGTCAGAGTCTAGGGGACTGTTACAGTTAGATGACTGTCCCAGTCTTCCCATTTTCTGGGTAGTCTGAGCCTCCAATCAGCAGAGGAACCTACCACTGTGGACATTCAGGGTGACTTTCTGGGTCTTCCCCCTGTCTGTGTTCCTGCCCGCTCCACAGGCATAGACTCCGCTGTCACTTTCGGTCAGCTGTGTTACCTCCACTAGGAACAGATTCTTGCGTGGGTATTGCTTCAGAGTGACTCGACCCTTGTATTCCACCTTGATGAAGTTGGTGGTAGATACCACAGTACCACATGTTCCAGATCCAACCATCTCCCGGCACAGATACATCCTCACATGCATTTCAGGAAGTGGGCACTTGATGGTAACTGATCCGCCCAGCTCTCCCTCTACCTTTACTTCTGGGAGGATCCTCAGGGCCCCTGATACTGCAGGGAGAAGAGATTAATGCAGAGGGAGCCTCATCTCTAGCTATATCCCAGCCCCATCCATTTCCCAGCTCCAGCTCTCTCGCCAACCATAGCCCAAGACCCAGCCCAATCTCACATTCATCCCCAGATCTAGCCCTGTCCCCATTATTAGCCTTGCCTCAGCCTATCCTTAGCCACAGCCTTATCCTCATTTCTTTTTTCTTTTTCTTTTCTTTTCTTTTCTTCTTTCCTTCTTTCTCTCTCTCTTTCTTTCTTTCCCTCCCTTCCTTCCTTCCTTCCTTCCTTCCTTCCTTCCTTCCTTCCTTCCTTCCTTCCTTCCTTCCTTCCTTCCTTCCTCTCTTTCTTTTCTTTTCCCCTCCCTTCCTCCCTCCTTCCCTCTCTCTCTCTCTCTTTCTTCTCTCTCTCTCTCTCTCTCCCTCCCTCCCTCTTATAGGATCTCACTCTGTCACCCAGGCTGGAGAGCAGTGGTGTGATCATGACTCACTACAGCCTCAACCTCCTGGGCTCAAGCAATCCTCCCAACTCAGCCTCCCAAGTAGCAGGGACTACAGGTGCATGCTGCCATGCCTGGCTAATTTTCGTCTTTTTTGTAGAGATGGGGTTTTCATTATGTTGCCCAAGCTGGTCTCGAACTCATGGCCTCAAGTGATCTGCCTGCCTCGGCCTCCCAAAATGCTGGGATTGAGCCACTGTGCCCGACCCTTATTCTCATTTCTACCCTTAGTCTCAACTTCAGCCTCGTCCCATCTCCAACCCTACCCACAACCTCAGGCCAGCTCTATGTTCACCCCCAATCCTATGCCCTAGTGTTACCTTAATTTAACCCTCAACTTTGGCCTCACCACCGAACCCAAACCCATAAGGAGCCAGACACGAAACCCTTGAGATGATAATCAAAAGTATATCTCCCACTCCAAGGAGACATAATATGCCTCAGGTGACCCCAAACAGCATACAGCCCCCATGTGACCTCAGCGTGGTGCTGGCAGCATGGTGCGGTTGTGTTGCAACAGGTTTTCCTTTCCAGTTTGGTTTCGCTCAGCCGCATCCATCCAGCCATTCGTTTGCAGTTCTATTTATTAAATCATTCAACAAGCGTTTATTGAATGTCTTTCCTGTGACAGTAAACCAGCCGGCATCCCTCCCTCAGGAACAAATCATTTAGTGAGTGATACCAATCAATGGCCAGTGAGCAGTGTAATACATCCCATGAGAGAGATCGCACGGGGTTCCCTGGAAGGAGCGAACCAGGGCACCTGATGTAGGCTGTTGCAGGGGGTGGCGTGGTTGGAGGAAGACTTTCTGGAATAAGCAATGTCTGAGTTGTGACCTGAAGGAATGGGTATGGAGGGCAACTAAGAGTGACGATGCTCATCACAGAGGCGGAGGACATAGGAGGGGAATTGAGGGTGTGTGTGCATGTGTGCATAGGTGTGCACACACTGTATGTGTGATGGGGAGGGATAAAAGATATGGTTCATGAGTCCCTGACATCATAAAGCTTATGCTTTGAGTGAGAGAGGTCAGGTCTAATGCACTTGAGTCAGCTGCAGAAGAGGGTAAGGCCATGCCTGAGTAATTGCCAACTAAGTGGATCCCGTAAGTGTCTGCATATTTCTGGGAAGAAAGTTCATAGGGTAAAGCGTGTGCGTGTGTGGTGAGGTGGGGCTGGAAGGCTGAAGTGGAAGAGAAGAGAGTCTTCCAAACAGCCAGAACAGTCCCCTAAAAGACCAGGATATGAGAGAGAACATAGCATGTCCATGGGCGGAGAGAAGTTTGCAAACGTACTGAGATTTATCCACAGGGCATGCATTAAGAAGAGCACTAGGGAGTTTAGTCAAATGAGAGTCAGGGGAAGCTTAGGAAACAGGTGGGGATTGAGACTTTGGGATAAAGACATGCTGGGCAAAGGGAAGAATTCTGACAATGGTAAAGAGGTAAAAACAATTGTGGGAGCAGAAAAGGGGGTTGGGGAGGGTGGGGAGGGTTAGAGAGGGAGGATGTATGGGAGCATGTTGAGATCTAAAAGTGTAGCTGACATAAACGTGGTAAAGACTACAGAAGAGGGTAAGGCCATGTCTGATTAATAGCCAACTAAGGCAGATGGACCAGCCAAAAACATGAACTCTGACATGGAAACCCTCACATGAAAAACCCAGCACAGCTTTAAACCCACTGGAAATCGAGTCATGAGGTAGCCTCACGACTAGACATTGCAATGGAAAGGTGACCTGTCACAAAGTGTCAATCAACAGACAAAGATACAATCAAAGGGAGGTCTGGAGGAATCACCTTTTGCATCCAGACAGCCCCCACCTATGTGGGAAGCTGAACGCCGAGGGTGGAAGCACATGGAAGTGTTTGAATGAGACTAACCCAGCCAGGAAGGAGGTGTGAATGCCACTTTCCCAAGAGCAAGATGGTACAAAATGGGCAGGGGGAGGATAGCAGAAATGGGGTCATCACTTATGTAGCAACCTCCAGCAGCCTCAGGCTACCCAGGGTTGAGCTTTCGGTAAATCCCTGGCTTGCCTGTTCAGCTCCTTGTGCAGACCCTGGATGGATGAAGTGCAAGAAAAGCTACTGGCTAGGCTGAGCTCTGGTCCACAAGGAAGCAGTAGCTGGTGATGTGAAAATGACCAGACCCCAAGAAAAAGAAACTAGTTCTCCTCAAGTTCATGGTAGCTTCTAACCTATTCCCAAGACTTAGTAAAGCAGATTTTGAAAACAGAGAAAAGACAGATATAAGCTACTGGTTTAGGCATCTAAAGTAGCACAGTGTGCATGAGACTCATCTGAGGAGAATGGCTACAATGCAGACGACCTGATCCTGTGCTTGGGAATGGTGATTACATGTATCTGTGGCATGGTCTAGAAATATGTGTTTTTCAACAAGTGTCCCAGGTGCCCTTGCATTTCTGCAATCCTGGGCTATATAACATTTACAAATGATTCCGGGGAAGAAAAGGAGGAATTGGAGAAGGCTTCGAAAGGAACCAACCTGTTCAATAGTAATGTTTTTGAGAGGCTGCTAAGTGACATTAATCTCTAAATTGGTGACTTGATTTTCAGTGGTTATGATAGGGAAGAGGGAGAAATGTGGCTTAAGAATCACTCTCAATATATAAGTGGATGTAAATACATGATTGGAAAATGGGAAAACATTCTCACCATACAAAATAAGGTCAAGGTTCATAGGTCCTTGGTGGCTGGGGAGCTCTGGAGAGGGACTCTGGCACCCACTTAGGGGTGATTTTCCAATGGAAGTGCAAATGAGGACCTAGTCAACTCAAATCAGAGCAGATCTCAGGAAGAGGAGAGTTGGCCTGTGATTTTTATGTTTATCAAAAGGGGCATGGATTTTTTTTAAAAGGATGAGAAACATCCCACTCAGCTTCTTATTTCCAAATACAGTGGCCTGGGTGTGTCCAGGCCTGCAGCCTGTCACAACGAATGAAGTGTCCATCTCCTTTCAAAGGCCAGCCCCTCCACCTGTATCCTGAGTCCATCATTCGCATCTGTTTTAGTTCTTCTTGTCTGCAATGATCCTGTTTCTTTCTCTGGCTATTGGAGAAAAATGGCCTTCTCATCTAGCATTGCCATAGCTTACACACATGTCCTGCTATTGCCCATCTTTTCTTCTTCTTCTTTTTTTAAGACAGGGTCTTTCTCTGTCGCCCAGGCTGGAGTGCAGTGGTGCAATCTTGGCTCACTGCAGTCTCCACTTCCTGGGCTCAATTGAGGCTCCCACTTCAGCCTCCTGAGTAGATGGATGGGATTACAGCACCTGCCACCACACGTGGCTAAATTTTTGGTAGAGATGGGCTTTCACCATGTTGCCCAGGCTGGTCTTGAATCCCAGCTCAAATGATCCATCCACCTTGGCCTCCCAAAGTGTTGGGATTGCAGGCATGAGCCTCCGTGCCTGGCTTTGCCCATCTTTAAAAACTCCCCAGTTGACCTTTGCCTCCCCTTCACCTGCCAACACACCTCTTTATTCTCTTTATCAAACCAGTCATCAAATTTGCTAAATCAGATTCACTTCCATACCTCCCAATTTCTCTTCAATCCACTCCTATCAGAATTTCGTGTCCAGTGTTCCACTGAAACTGCTCTTGTCAAGTCACTGAAATTCTCCTGTCGCCTCTTTGTCTTCATTTCCCCTCATCCTGTCAGCAGCGGTTGACAGAATGGAGCCGGCCCATCTTGAAACACACCCTTGGTGTGGCTTCCCCAGTGCACACCCTCAGTGGTGGCTCCCTGTCAGCCTGCGTTCTTCCTTTCCTTCTCTCCCACCTCTCCGTGCTGGGCTAGCTCAGGGCCTGTGCCTTGCACCTGTTCTTTTCTCTGTCCTCCCTCCCTCTCTGCCCTCACTCGCTCATTGACTCCCATGGCTTTTATGGCTAATGCTATAGATTCCATCAAAACATGATCTCCAGTTTTACCTCTGAGCTCCAGACTTGCCTCTGACGTCTCCACTCGGACCCTACTTGAATGTGTAAGATATATACCAAACTTAGGACAGCCAAGAAAGAACTGATTTCTCTTCCAAAACCCTCACATACTCTTCCAATGATCCCATCATCCACCCAACTGCTGAAGCCTAGAACTCATCTTCATGTCAAAGAATAAAGAATAAATTTTAAGTGTGTGTGTGTGTGTGTGTGTGTGTGTGTGTGCTGGGTCCCAGCATCAAATGTATATATGTATATATGTTTGTATGTATGTATGTGTGTATGTATGTATTATTGGTCAAGGTAAAAAGGTTTGAAAGCTCACACTGCATGACACTGCCTTGCTTTATTAAAGAGCTCTAGAGAGGGCTCCAGGCAAAGTGGCCTACAGTTTGTGCCTCATGTACTAGGCCCTAGGGAGGCCCACCCCAGCATTTGCAGGACCTGGGGTAGGAGTACAAATTAAGGCCCAAATACCGTATATCTGAATATTTTTAAGTTATAAATCAAGTTAATGAACTGTTAAATAAAATTCGCTTTACTTACCTAACTTGACAAATGCACCCTCTTTGGATGTTCACTCTACTCCGTGGCCATGCAGGGAAAACAACCCCAAGCTTCCTGCCCCCAGCCTCTGCCCACCTTCCTTCTCATCCCTTCCTCCTGCCCACAGCACAGGGGTCCTGGTATATACATAGTAGATACCTCAGCTTGCAAGTACAGTCTTTGTCCACCCCCCACCTTCTTCCCAAATAGCCACCTGTGGCCACATTTTATAGGCCAGGGGTCAATCTCAAGAGGAAGACCCAGGATAGAAGCTTGCACCATCATTGAAAGGGGGCCCACAGTCATGTGGACGGGGAATTCTAGTTCTAAAAGAGAGAGTTTGGGTAGGGCATGCTGGCTGTGGCCTGTAATCCCAGCACTTTGGGAGGCTGAGGCAGGCTGATCACTTGAGTCCAGGAGTTTGAGACCAACCTGGGCAACAAGGTGAGACCCTATCTCTATTAAAAATACAAAAATTAGCCAAGAGTGGTGGCATGTGCCTGTAGTCCCAGCTACTCAGGAGGCTGAGGTGGGAGGATCACTTGAGTCTGGGAAGTTGAGGTTACAGTGAGCCGTGATTGCACCACTGCATTCCAGCCTGGGTGACAGGAGTGAGATCCTGTCTCAAAAAAGTGGGGTTGGGTGTGGGCTTGGGGCGTATGCATCTCCCTGGCCTGTGAACTCCACACCCTGTGGGCATGGGCATGACTGGAGGAGGGTGGGGCCCATAGTGAGATCCCTTTTGGCCCACCTAGAATGGGGGTACTTCTCAGGACAGACTGAAGTCGTGCAATTTGAGGATCCTTCATGCCTTTAGGTCTTCCACTCCCCACCAAATCCCCTCTTCCTCCTCAGGCCTAAGTTTAGTTAACCATCCACCATACCCTCCTATGTCCTACGGCCTCTCACAGTGTTTGATGTTTCATGTAAACTCCATTCCACTGGACTTTTAGAGATTTTCAATCTTCAGCTCAACAAATACCTGCGTTTCTTTCATACTCAAGACATCGCAAAGAAAGCAAACATCAATAGGAAGCCATTTCAACCCACAAGGAACTTGTCACTGAATAAACCAAATTAAGATGGACACACATTAAACATAATACAAGGCAGCTATTGGGCTCAGAAGAGGGGCCTCAGGAATGTCTACAAGAAGGAGGTGAAGTTTGAGATGAACTTTGAAGAACCCATAAAAAGTGAAGGTGGCCAGGTGTGGTGGCTCAAGCCTATAATCCCAGCACACTGGGAGGTCAAGATGGGTGGATCATCTGAGGTCAGGAGTTCAAGACCAGCCTGGCCAACATGGTGAAACCCCGTCTCTACTAAAAATACAAAATTTAGCCAGGCACGATGGCGCACACCTGTAATCCAGCTACTTGGGAAGCTGAGGCAGGAGAATCGCTTGAACCCAGGAGGCGGAGGTTGCAGTGTGACAAGATCATGCCACTGCACTCCAGCTGGGGCGACAGAGAGAGACTCTGTCTCAAAAAAAAAAAAAAAAAAAAAAGAATGGTGAAGGTGAGAGGAAGGGTGTTCCTGGTCCTGGCAGAAGGCACAGCATGGGCAAGGGCATGGTGGCAGGAGTGTATGGCTTGTGTTCAAGGAGAAGTCCTATTGGCCGGAGGTTAAGAAAGTGTTGGGGAGTGTGGTAGGCTCAGAGTATGAAAGGGGGGTACAGGGAGGAGTGTACATTGACTTCAGTAGGCAGTAGAAGTCATTAGAGGTTCTTGGGAGAGGTAATCCTGTGATTAGAAGTCAAGTTTAGGAAAATTAATCTGGTGCTGCAGGCATCCTGAGTTAGAAGAAGTGGGAAAGATAGTTAAGAGGGGATTGTGTGTTCTTTTCCTGTTCATTTCCTCTGTTACCTTCCTAATGTCAATTGCTGCTGCTTCTTATCCCGGTAGATACGGATCTAGAAACTGCACGATTTGGCCATTGATTGGATCAAGGTCTGAATGAGGATAAATCGGAAGAGGTGGTAATTAGCCATTCTGGCATTTTGTGGCTGATGATCAGAGATACTTCAGACAGGTGAAATAGCTGGTTCGGATGGTGATCAATGAGGAGTTTGAGGTAAGGTTAGGTGGGCTACATTTCAAATCTCAGTGGAATATTGAAGTAGGGGTTGCCCAGGAGACAGCTGTAAATTGAGATATGGAATTCAGGAAATAGATTAGAGCTACTGAATGGATTACAGAGTTTTCATTTAGGGTTGAAAGCTGGAAATTCAGGACTGAAAAAGATCTATAGAAAGAGCATAGAGGTAAGAAGAAAGAAGTATGGAGACACTTGCTTCAAGATCCCATAATAATACGCAATACGTTTAGGAGAGATGACATCTTCAACTCTTAAGAGTTAACACCTGGCTGGGCACAGTGGCTCACACCTGTAATCCCAGAGCTTTGTGAAGCTGAGCCAGGAGGATCACTTAAGGCCAGAAGTTCAAGACCATCCTGGACAACATAGCAAGACCCCAACTCTACAAAAAAAATTAAAAATTAGCTGGGCATGGTGGCATGCACTTGTAGTCCTAGCTACTAGAGAGTCTGGGGTGACAGGATCACTCGAGCCCAGGAGTATGAGACTGCAGTTAGCTGTGATCACACCACTGCACTCCAGCCTGGGTGACAGAGTTAACACCCGAATGAAACAGGAGAGTGTCTGGAGTGGAGAATGGAGCATTAGCAGAGCCCTGGGAATGAGTGAGGAGGGCATCCAACACCTCACGTGGCCTCCATTCTTGTCCTACCCTAGGTGTTGGTTTGCAACTGAATCCATCCAGAAACATCAGAGCTAGAGCTACCAGGCAACTCTTCTACTTGTGGCCAATTCAAACCTCATTCAGAGGTCTGAAGTGTTTCCCCTGTAGTACTTACCTGGCAGGAAGTAAAGTGACCAAAGCCAGAGGTCCATTGTTCCTTCTAGAGTGCAAGATCCACCCAAGAGCCCCTAGAGAGGGGGATGGAGACACGCTGCTTACTCAGGAAGCCTTCACAATCTGGAGCTAGAAAGAGATTTCTAGCCCCCACGAGGAACAAAGCTTCACGATGAGGAAATGACAACCTCCCTTGTTTGCTAACTAGTCTTAGGCTAAAAAGAGAGTGCTGACAAACCGCAGAGGAAGTCAGGAGCTGAGAAAACATGTTATGTGGAGTAAGAAAGGGTCACCCCGCTCAAAAGGCATCTAGGAAGTTCCTCCAGACTATTAGCAGCGACCAGGCCTGATATTCCTTTGTCTTGGTGCTTTTTCTTAGCAGGGCCTCCCGTGCTTTCCTTATACTCATTGGTTTCTGAGCTGGGGTCATTTGCTTTCATTTGGCCTTCAGGATAAAAGAGCCTTATCACCAATTTTCCCCACCTGAGAAAGGCTGTATGGGCAGATGCTTGGGCCTGAAGTCAGAAGATGCTGACTGTAGTCCTTACCAGTCACCAGTTAACTCATCTTTACAAACGTTTTTGAGCACCTACTATGTGGGGATACTAACTATGGACTTTGAGCAATCCATTACTTTTCTCTGAGCCTCAATTTCTTCAATCTAGGAAATAAATGAAGCTGGGACTAGATGGTCCCTGGCATTCCCTCCTGCAGAACATAGTTCCTGGGGACTTTACCATAGCTCCGCAGCACCTCAGCCATCCCTCACCCTTCATCTCCCCCAACTGTCCCCACAAGGTGCTGCCCTGTGGCAAGGGCTCAGGCCTCTGTCCAGTGACCACCAGGGCAATACAAGAACTGGGCTGTGACAGGTCATCCAGCCACTTTGCCTGAAGTCACGGCAGCCTGGTAGAGCCCTCCTTCAGGACCCCAAGGGCCCAAGGGTAAGGCCCATGACTGATGGAGAGAGATGCTGAGGCCACAGGGCATCTTGGGAAGAGTTTTGGATGCAAGTCAGAAGACCTCAGGTCTTGTCCTGCCTTGGCACTTTCTAGCTTTGGGCAAATTTTCCTGGGCCTCGGTTTTTTCCTTGATAAAGTAGGGATTGCCCCTGCCCTGCCCACCTCACATGACTTTTCTGAGGCCCAGCAGAACCCACAGGCATGGAAGTGGTTTAAGCAGCCTTCACTGTGAGCTGCGCAGGGGTGTTACTTATAAGGGCATTCCCAGGGCTCTGTTTCTGGAAGTTTCATCCCTGGAGGTCAGTTCCCAGGGCCCAAACTCAGGTTCAAGGACCTCTTGTGCCCCTGGAGGATCCAGGTTATTCTCATACTGTTTCTGGGGAGGGTGTGACTGACAGAGCTGATTCCACAGTGGTCATGTAAGCCACTCCCTGCTCGCCCCCACACAGCAGACTTGTCACATGTTCTCCAAAACAACAACATCCGCAGTGGAAGTTGAATGTGAGGCTCAGAGCAGGTGCAGAGGAAGTGTGTGTGGGGGTGGGCAGCATGCCCTGCCCCATCCCTATCTGAGTCTCCCCTGGCCCAGAGCAGCTGTGGTTGTGATGTCCTCCAGCCCCGAAATGGGCCAAGATGGCAGAGGGCAGCCTCGGGCCTCTGCTTAGTGAGTGCCAGAGCTCCGAGCTGGGATCAGCCCCACTCTGCCCTACTTAGTGGGCTCTTCCCAATGCCCCAGAGCTGTCACACAGCTGGGCTTCACCCTGCACTGGGCTCGAGGCCTGGGGCTGTCTTGGAGAGACAGAGAAGGAGAATATGAGTGAATGGACGTGATGTGTGTGGGGGCAAGAGTGTGTGAGTATGAATATATGTGTGAATGTGTGAGTGTGTGGTGTGTGTTGTATGACTGATGTTTGAGCGTGTGAAGTATGGGTGGTGTGTGACTGAGGTGTGGTGTGTGAGGGTGCAATGTGTGTTGTGTGGTGTGTGTGTGGTGTGTCTATAGTGTGTGTGTAGTGAGAGTGTGAACATGTAGTGGGTGGCTAAGAGTGTGTGAGTGTATTATGTGTAGCGTGTGTGAATGTTTGATGTGTGGCAGTAAGTGTGTGATGTGTGTAGTGTGTGATGTGTGTAGTGTGTGAGTGTGCAAATGTATGATGTGTGGCTATGAGTGTGTATGTGCTGTGTAGTGTGTGTGAATGTAGGATGTGTGGCTGTGAGTGTGTGATGTGTGTAGTGTGTGTGTGTGAAGATGTGGTGTGTGGCTCTATGTGAGTGTGTCCTGTGGAGTGTGTGAGTGTACAGTATGTGAGTCTGTGAATGTGTGGTATGTGGCTGTGAGTGTGTGATGTGTGTAGTGTGTGTGAATGTGTGGTGTGTGGCTATGAGTGTGTGAATGTGTTATGTGTAGTGTGTCTGTGTGAATGTATGATGTGTGGCGGTGAGTGTGTGATGTGTGGTGTGTGAGTGTGTGAATGTATGATGTGTGGCTTAGTGTGTATGTGTTGTGTAATGTGTGTGAATGTAGGATGTGTGGCTGTGAGTGTGTGATGTGTGTAGTGTGTGTGTGAATGTGTGGTGTGTGGCTGTGAGTGTGTGAGTGTGCCCTGTGCATAGTATGTGCGTGTGTGAATGTGTGGAATGTGGCTATGAGTGTGCGCTGTTTGTAGTGTGTGTGAATGTGTGATGTGTAGCTATCAGTGTGCTGTGTGGAGTGTGTGAGTGTGAATGTGTGGTGTGTGGCTATGAGTGTGTGTGTGTGGTGTGTGGCTAAGTATATGAGTGTGAGTGTGTGGTGTGTGGCTATGAGTATGTGAGTGTTAGTGCTGTGTGCTGTGTGTGAGTGTGAATGTGGTGTGTGGCTGAGTGTGTGAGTGTGTGCCATGTGGAGTGTGTGTGTGTGAATGTGATACATCAGCAAAAACTTACTAATGTCCCCGTATTTAGGACAAAGATTTTTGGCTCTAGTGTGGCTATGAGTACGAGTGTGCACTGTGTGTTGTAAGTTTGAATGTGTGGTGTGTGGCTATGAGTGTGTGTGAATGTGTGGTGTGTGGCTGTGTGTGTGCTCTGTGGAGTGTGTGTGGTGTGTGACTATGAGTGTGTATGAATGTGTGGTGTGTGGCTATAAGTGTGTGTGTGTTCTGTGGAGTGAGTGTGTGGTGTGTGGTTATGAGTGTGTGTAAATGTGTGGTATGTGGCTATGAGTGTGTGTGTGTTCTGTGGAGTGTGTGTGTGTATGTGCTCTGTGGAGCATGTGAGTGTGTGGTGTGTGGTTATGTGTATGTAAATGTGTGGTGTGTGGCTGTGTGTGTGTGCTCTGTGTTGTGTGTGTGGTATGTGGTTATGAGTGTGTGTCAGTGTGTGGTGTGTGGCTATGAGTGTGTGTGTGCACTGTCTAGTGTGTGAGTGTGTGGTGTGTGGTTATGTGTGTGTGTGGTGTCTGGTTGAATGTATGTGGTGTGTGGCTATGAGTGTGTGTGTGCTCTGTCTAGTGTGTGTGTGTGTGTGTGGTGTGTGGTTATGTGTGTGTGGTGTCTGGTTGAATGTGGTGTGTGGCTATGAGTGTGTGTGTGCTCTGTCTAGTGTGTGAGTGTGTGGTGCGTGGTTATGTGTGTGTGTGTGTGGTGTCTGGTTGTATGTGGTGTGCGGCTATGAGTGTGTGTGTGCTCTGTCTAGTGTGTGTGTGTGGTGTGTGGCTATGAGTATGTGTGTGCTGTTTAGTGTGTGTGTGGTGTGTGGTTATGCGTGTGTGTGGTGTATGTCCATGAGTGTGTGTGTGCTCTGTGTAGTGTGTGTGTGGTGTCTGGTTGAGTGTCTGTGTGGTGTGTATGAGTGTGTGTGTCCTCTGTGGAGTGTGTGTGGTGTGTGGCTATGAGTGTGTGTGTGTGCACTGCCTAGAGTGTGAGTGTGTGGTGTGTGGTTATGTGTGTGTGTGTGTGCTATGTGTCCATGAGTGTGTGTGTGCTCTGTGGAGTGTGTGTGGTGTCTGGTTGAGTGTGTGTGGTGTGTGGCTATGAGTGTGTGTGCTCTGTGGAGCGTGTGAGTGTGTGGTATGTGGCTATGAGTGTGTGTGTGCACTGTCTAGTGTGTGGTGTCTGGTTATGTGTGTGTGGTGTGTGTCCATGAGTGTGCTCTGTGGAGTGTGTGAGTGTGTGGTGTGTGATTATGAGTGTGTGAGTGTGTGGTGTGTGGCTGTGCTGAGGCTGGGGCCTGCCAGACACGGCGGAAGGTGTGTGGGATGGGAGTGGGGAGGAGCTTTTGCATCATGTGTGGCGGAAGTGAAACCTTGAAAACATCCCGTTAGGTTGTTAAGACTAAGAGTTAGGGTCTGAGGACTGCTGGGCAGGAGCTGAATGTTTGGAGTTTGAGGGGATCAAAACCCCCAGAACCGGGCCTGTTCCATCTACCTACCGCTGTTGCCCTTGGGTCATGGGGGTTGGGGCCCAAGGGAAGACTGACTGCTGGTGAAATTGTGAAGTTTACATTTCTTACATCCTTATTTTCTCCTCTTTTTTTCTCGTCTAAACTCAATTTCTCCTTTCTGACTCACAGGGCTGCCATGGTGCCCTGGCACTCCTACTCCCAGGGGAGCGTCTGCCAGGCTGGAGCACACCATGGGGCAAGGGAGTCAATGGCCCAACACCCTCTAGAGGCCAGAAGGGGTGAACCTGATGGAAAACATTCACAGCCCCCCAACAGCGGGTGGAGGGAATAAATAATGCCTCATTGGAAAGTGTAAGTCCTTGAGGTGTGTTCATTCACTCTCTATGATGACCTTTTAGCTTGGGCTCTGCCATCCTCCCTGTGTTACAGATGGGCTAAGAAGAACATTTCTCGTAAGGCCGTTGTGAGGATCACATGAGGTAAGTGTTACAACGGACTCAACACACAGCCTGCAATGTGGTCAGAGTGCAGTGGAGATCAGCCGCCGCCACTGCGGGGAGGTTGTTGTCATGGGTTCTACTTGGTTATTGCATTTCTCTGCTTTCATCTCCACATGGCTAGGTTAGAAGGGCCATTTCCAGGGCCTTCCCAAACTGAGGGTCTCCATCCTCAGGTGGTCCTCTCCCTGACCCAATGCTGTTCTCTGCAATGACAGATCACAAAAATCTCCTTGTCTGGTGGACTCACCAAGAACAAGCCCCCGCCCCAGGTAGAGGTACCTGACTCAGGCACCCTGTAGTCCCGTCCTTCCAAGCACCAAAGGATCCCAGGCTTGCCTGTCCCAGAGTGAGCCACTCCACAGCAGTAGGGCCTTGGAGGATTTACCTTTACAACAATAAGCCCATTTGTGACTTTTTTTTTTTTTTTGGACAGAGTCTCATTTTGTCCCCAGGCTGGAGTGCAGTGGCGCGATCTAGGCTCACTGCAACCTCTGCCTCCCAGGTTCAGGTGATTCTCGTGCCCCAGACTCCCAAGTAGCTCGGATTACAGGCGCCCACCACCACGCCCAGCTAATTTTTGTATTTTTAGTAGAGACAGGGTTTCACCATGTTGGCCAGGATGGTCTTGATCTCCCGACCTTGTGATCTGCCTGCCTCGGCCTCCTAAAGTGCTAGTGCTGGGATTGCAGGTGTGAGCCACCGCACCCAGCCATGTGACTTTTTGAAGATCATAAATGGTAGGATTTCGGTGACTAAGATTTCTTTCCTGACTAGGGCCATATTCCTATTGGAGTTCTGAGGTTAAAACCCCAAACATGCTGGACTTTTGGTTCAACTTCAATGTGACATAACAGCAACCACCTGGATTTTAGAATATTCATGTTCCTGTATCTAGACCAAAGATTTTTGGTTCTAGGGAGAGTGGCTTGGCTGCCCTTTTGAGAATCAGCCTTGGAAGAGAAACTCCAGAGCTGCTTGGCTCCTATACCGATGATCCTCTCTCCGTGCCTGCCTTGCTCCACAGCCTGCTGGGACCTTTGGTCTCAGTCTCACAGCCTGCCTCTCAGCGTGTCCACTGTCCACTTAGACAGGTAGCCTTTTTGAGATGATCTCTTATTTTTTGTTGTGCAGACTCCTTAGGAGAGATAATTATTTTAGGAAAGCTGGGAGGGATGGGGTGGGAAACTACTTGTTTCTCTGCCTGGGGGGCCAGTTTCATAGACCATAGCACAGTCAGTTCCTCTCGCTGCTGTTTAATGTTCTTAGGAGAGATGTTCTGTCTTGAGTTTTGGGAAAGTCTAAATCAGAGATCTATTTTTTAGCTTTACAAACAAAATCAGTTGCTAGAAACGAATTCCTGGCTAGGTGCACTGGCTCATGCCTGTAGTTCCCGTGCTTTGGGAGGCAGAGGCAGAAGGATTGCTTGAGGCCAGGAGTTCCAGACCAGCCTGGGCAACAAACAAGACCCTGTCTCTACAAAAACAAAACAAAACAAAACAAAACAATTCCTAACCACTCTTGGGCCTTAATAATGCCCAGCAGTGGTTGAGCATTAATAATAGTTGGGCCTTAATAATAGTCCTATCTTTACATATTGGACTTTAAAAAATAATAAACATGAAGATAATTCAAGAACTTGGGGAAGATTTCCTTGTCATCAAATGTTTAAATAGTTCCTTGAATGCTCGGGGCCACTGACCATTGCTAATTGGTTTATCATCATCAATCTTGCAGTTTATTGTCACTCCCCTGTACTAAGATGAATCATATCTTCTCCAAACTCATGTCCACCAGAACCTATGAACCAGCTTCCTTATTTAAAAGGGTTTCTCATGCTACACGAGGAGCAGATGGACTTTGGGCTGTATTGACAATATCACTTAGGAATAATATAAGATCGCCTTTGGCTATAGTGACATTTCTTGACCTTTGCTTCAAAGGACTGGGATAGGCTACACAAGCTCAGGACTGGGATAGGCTACACGAGCTCAGGACTGGGATAGGCTACACGAGCTCAGGACTGGCTCGCTAGTTATTGGCATTCATACAGAAGTTGCACCTTAATCCTCTACCATAAACATGGCCCTTTGGTGAGTCAGAGAACAGCTTCCTGAAAGGGTAAGACAGTGGTAGGTTCTGACACATCTTGTCATTTTGATCCTCCTGGAACGATTTGCTGTCATTCCAGAAGCTATGCATCCCCATCACAGAAGAGAGAAATAAACATTTCTGATGCCCCCTCTTCTGGCTGGATAGAAGCCCAAGGCTCTGACCCAGGTCAGGGCCTGGGAACTGAGACTGAGTACTGCAGTTAGTGGGGCTGGAGGGGAGACCAAAAGAGGACTGAAGTCTGAGTCCAGGAAAGTGTAGACTTGGGAAGCTCATAGCATCCACAGCATTATGTTTAAGGCCTGGGTGGAGGCAAAGGTTCACATCAGGCAGGATGGCAGACTGGGGAGAACTTTCTTGCAGAGAGAACTCTCCACACACAGAAGCCCTGTGGAAGAGTCTAGGGATGAGATGGGGGGGCTAGCTGCCAACAGACAGCTTGGGCAGTCCTTATAGGATATGACATGGTTTAGCACCAGAACTTAGGAATGATCTTGACAGACAAGGGGGTCCCGGGGTGCCTAAAAGCGGGACCAAAGCAAAAGGCAGCCAGATGCAGTGGCTCATGTATGTGATCCCAGAACTTTGGGAGGCAGAGGTGGGAGGATCAATTGAGCTCATGAATTCAAGACCTGCATTGGCAACATAGCGAAATTCTGTCTCTACAAAAAAAATACAAAAAGTTAGCCAGTGTGGTGGTGGATGCCTGCAGTCCCAGCTACTCTGGAGGCTGAGGTGGGAGGATCACTTGAAACCAGGAGGTAGAGGCTGCAGTGAGCCGTGATTGCACCACTGCACTCCAGCCTGGGCAACAGAGTGCCCTGTCTTAAAAAAGAAAAAGAAAAAGAAAAGAAAGCCATGAAAGGGCTATCTGGGAGACAGAAGGTATTGGGGACAAATACAGTCTGAGCCTCATTGGTGGCAATCACAGTCTTTAATTATTAATTGTCATATTTCTGATTTGTTAGCAGGTGCCAGCTTGTAGGCTGGTTGAAGTACAGAACTCAGAGGGAAAAAGAAATTAATGTTAGTTTTCTGGAGAGCAGCCCCTCTCTGACACCATCAAACACTTCTTTGTTTCCCTTCAACTTGGAACTCTTCAAACACCAGGGGTTGTGAGGGTTTGGCCATTCTTTTATCTTAGGTCCATGTGAGTGACAGAAATGGTGGGGCCTGGGAAAGATCTCCCTCCTTTACATTTTCTCTTCTCCCTCCTCCTCCTCACAGAGGGGCAGGGGCTCTTGTAGAGAGATCCCTGGCCCAGGAGAGAAGACGCCAAATCTAGTTTATCTCACTGGCGGCCTTTGAGAAAAATGCTTCCGGGCCGGGCGCAGTGGTTCATGCCTGTAATCACAGCCCTTTGAGAGGCTAAAGTGGGCGGATCACTTGAGGCCAGGAGTTTGAGACCAGTCTGGTCAACATGGTGAAACCCTGTCTCTAAAAAAAAAAAAAAAAAAAAAAGCCAGGCGTGGTGGCCCACATCTGTAGTCCCAGCTACTTGGGAGACTGAGGCACGAGAATCGCTTGAACCTGGAAGGCAGAGGTTTCAGTGAGCCGAGATTGTGTCACTGCATTCCAGTCTGGGTGACACAGTGAGGCTATGTCTTAAAAAAAAAAGAAAAGAAAAAAAGAGGCCAGGCATGGTGGCTCACGGCTGTAATCCCAGCACTCTGGGAGACCGAGGCGGGCAGATCACGAGGTCAGGAGATCGAGACCATCCTGGCTAACACAGTGAAACGCTGTCTCTACTAAAAATATAAAAAATTAGCCAGGCGTGGTGGTGGGTGCCTGTAGTCCCAACTACTTGGGAGGCTGAGGCAGGAGAATGGTGTCAACCCGAGAGGCGGAGGTTGCAGTGAGCTGAGACCGTGCCACTGCACTCTAGCCTGGGCGACAGAGCGAAACTACATCTCAAAAAAAAAGAAAGAAAGAAAGAAAGAAAAATGCTTCACTCTTCCAAACCCTAATTTTCTCATGTGTGAAATGGTAAGAATGTGGGTTTATAATTACCTGTATGTGCGCTCATCATACATGACCCCTGAGGCTTTAGGACTCGAGAAATTTTATGACCTCTCCCAACAGGGGCAGAGGTGAGCACACCTGGTGAAAAGTTAAGACTCAGTGAGTATAAATACGCCAAGAGGAGCTGTGGCTTCTTTCACTGGTGTCCTCAGAAAGGCTGTGAGCGGTGTTGGTGGCATACCTGTCACAGCATCTAGCAGAGCACCTGAATTCTAGTATGTATTCAAATACGTCTTTTGATGGAAGGAAAGAAGAAGAGAGAGAGGACGGGAGGGAGGGATGGAGTGGAGGGAAACTTCTGTTGACATCCCATGATAAGGGTGCAGAGGGGCATTACACGTCTGTCCTTTCTGCAATCAGCTCTCCCACCCCTGTCCCTCTTCCTTCAAGGGACCCGTGAGGACTTCTATTCTTCTCCATACCTGAGGTTCTCTCAACAGAAAGAAGTTGCAAGTGGGACCTCCTCATGCCACCCTCATCCCCAATAGGAACAATTAGGCCAGGCTTCGATGTCACTGAGTAGGGGACCAGCACACCTCTGAGGACAGTAAGAAAAACCTAGGCAGGTGTTAGAGCAGGCAATGGGGTCCCCAGGAGCTGAGGGCCCCAGGATCGACATGATTCTGAAGGTGATTGTCATGGGTGCAGGAGGCAGGTGGCGACACCATCTAGGCTTCCTGAGGGCCTTCCTGAGCCTCGGTGGCCATAGTGCTGGACTGGAGCAGGAAGTCTTTGTAGGCCATCTCGGCTTCCTCCTTGGATGACTAAGGCACAAGAGGAGAAGCGTCAGTGTGGGGGGCACTGGCTCAGTGGGTGGAGTCGGGGGAGGGGAAGTACTCAATGTCCTGAATTCATGATCTTGGTCCAAGCAACACAAGCCTGTGGGGCCCACTGTTCTCATCCCAGCCCCCATGTTCACCAAACAGGACGCATTTTGAGAAATGGAAAGTTGCAGCCTCTAAAAATATCTCCTTCTGTCTCACTACCTCCTTCTGACACGTGGAGTGGAACCGCCTCTGTTGCCCGGGCCTGTCCCCGGAAGCTGCCCACACAGTCCACGGGCAAGGTGGCCTAGGCTGGGGTCAACCACGGTGGTGTATGTTTTTCTTTCTCTACCAGCCCAGAGAGGTAGCTTTTTGGCACCACAGAGTTAAAGGGGAAGGCTGTCTCCAGGAATAACTTGTTCTAACTTTGCTAAATGCCAGAGATGTTTCAAGAAAAAGTAGACATGATAAAAACAACCACAACAACAAAAACTATCACCTCGGGATTAGAGGCACGAGATGTTATTTTTCTGGGTCCCCTGAGTCCTAGGGAAGATTGCGGGCATGGTATATGGCACCCAAAGGCAGGAGTTGCCTCTACTGGGGCTTCAAGAGAAGTGAGCAGGGGCTTCTAGCCTCAAACTGCCCACAGCGAGCAAATGTCTCCTAGGACCAGGCAAAAAGCTGGTCCTGAGCAAACCCTTAAGGGAGGATGGGTGGCCTAAGGTCTTTGGATCCCCCAACCCAGGAAGAGCATCCATTTAATCACCAGGATTTGGCATTGGAGCTTCCCATCTTTTATGTACCTGCTTTTCTCATCTCCCGGCCTGCCTCCCTCTTGCCATTTTACAGCCTAATCATATAGCTCACCTCCTTCCTGGGTCTTATCCACATCAGCATTCCACAGCCAGTAAGATACAGTTCTTCCTCAAAAAGTCCTGAGGACTCCTAAGGACTATTTATACCATCCTCCCTAATTTGGGATCAGCCCCCATATTAAGGTAGTTCTTCCTGAAGTCTAACTGCAGCCCCTCATGCTGCATTTCCTTGGCACATAGTGGGGCTTCCTTCTTCCTCCTCACCCTTTTTGCCTTCTTGGGTTCTTTGGTCTCCGAGGTGCTCTCAGGGGTGGCAACAAACTCTGTGTGAAGAAAGAGGGTAGGTGAGCCCTTACTAGCCTCCTTTTCCCAACCCAGATGTGGGGCCAATTCTTGCTCTCCCTAGGGGCTGTGCATTCCCTTGAGTGAGGGTCATACCATCTTTTCCTCCGAGGGATGTCTCCTGAGTGATCGAAGAGGCTCCCATGTTGTCATTGGCTCCAAATTCCCTGGAGTTCTCGAAGTCTGACATGCTAATGTCTGTCCTGTAGCTTCTGATTGAAACTCGATCTGTCCAGGAGGAAGAGGAGTTGGTGTAGGGACAGGGGCTGGGACCTAGAAGGCCAGTCTGGGCTGCTTGTCTCTAGGCAGATCCACTGTAGCCCTGCAGGACAGCTGAGGTGGTGCACCTCTGACTATGACCCAGGGGGATGGAAATGATCCGAGTCTCCTCCCCAGTCCCTTTTCCTGGGTAATCAGGATTTGGTAATCCCTGATCTTTGTTTGTCACTCTGGGATCTTTCAATGAACAATATCTCCTTTGGTCCTCACATCAGCTCTGTGAGGTAGTGATTATCATCCTTGTCTTGAGCCATGAGGAAACTGAGGCATAGCATAAGGATGGCCCAATGTCACACAGCTCATTAGTTATCCAATTAGTCCAAGCCCAGGGTCTCCTGAAACCCAGTCTTCTCTTCCTGGCAGCCCTGCCTCTGAACCTAGACCCTGGGTAATTGCAGATGATTTTCCAGAGTTAGTATTTGGACAGCAGCTCCGAATTTAAGTTTCGAGTATGTGTGGGTTTATCCTTCCCCATCCTGCTTTCTCAGGATCCTTTGTTTCAGCCCGTGAAAAAGGAGAGACAATGGCAGCTTCCTCTATGGGTAGATGATTCAGGACTGAGGGCTCGGGTTGGAGGTGGAGGCAGGGAGTATCCCAGGGACTCACCGACGTTCTTCCTGTGCCGGGCTCTGGCCACCCCCACAACCACGGCTCCCAGTGCCAGCACCAGGCCCAGGGGCACCAGAGTGGAGACCAGCGCTTTGGAGCTCCCACCTTGTTCCTCAGAGCTGGAAGAAGGCTTAAGTTAGTTCATCCCTGGAAAGGAGATCTGGGGGCCCAAGGATGTGCTGCCAGGGTTGACTCGGCTACTTTGTCCTCCCAGGTTAGCCACCCCATCCTGCTGATGCAGCTCCCTAGCTCTGTTCTTCTAAGAAGCCTTCCCAGACTGGCAAAGGCAAGCACTGGGCCTTGTTGCATCCCAGGCCCGGAAGACTGAACTGACTTGTAAACACCTCCCCAGCCGTGGAAGAAGGGCAGAGGGTACCATGGGACCCTCCCACTTATTGTATAAGCAAGGTAGTAAGGGCTGCCCCAGTGCTCAAGAGACAGACAGGCTTTCCTCCTTGGACCTGGTGGCCCAGCCTCAGGTGCTCAGCTCTGGGGTGTTCTCCGAGTGGGGAGCCTTGAATCCTTCCTCACCTGCTGGAATCCACAGATGCTCTGCTCCCACCAGCTTGATCTCCCGTATCTGCCACGACCTTTTCCTCTGCAAAAAGCCTGGGATTCTGAATGGCTTTGTTCTCAATCTCCCGGACACCAGAGTCTAGCACCTTCTCATCAGGAGCAGCGTCTGCCTTCGCTGGGCTGACATCGCGGGACCCTGCCGCAGGGAAGAGTGGGGCCTGGGTTGTGGTTTTTTCTCTATGCTCTTACTCCTCGAGGTGAAGGAGTCTGGGGAGACTTCATGAGGAATCACAGGGTCAGGGTTCAAGCTCAAGGCTGTTGGGGTAGGACCCAGGATGGCATTAGAAACAGAGCTGTGATGGCCTTCTTCAGCTGTCACAGATGATCTCTGCCCCATTACTACCAAACGTATGGTGGGGACCTTCAAGCCTTCGTGTCATAGATCAGCTGTGCATAAAGGCTGACCTATCATTAAGGCTGACCCATCACTTAGGCTGGGGAGATTTTCAAGGCTCTGAGACGCTGGCCCCAGGCTTCCCGACTGCCCAACTGGGTGCGATAGTGCTGCCCCCTGGAGGTAGCCTGGCAAAGGGCCCCTCAGTGAGTCCCAACGGCAGGGTCCAGACACAATAGGATTTCTTGAGGGACTACGAAATACCCTTATTAGGGCTGAAACATTTCATGTGAAATTTTAAAAGAGGACTTGAAATGCAAATTTACTAGATGTTTCCTAATTTTCTTGATCAGACCTTGTAAACGAAGGTACCCGGCCCTCTTTTGAGGGCAAGCTTTGGCAGGGGGAAGGGAGATGAACATATTGTATATGACAGTGATGTATGCATATTATTCTTCTATACAGAGAAGAATATTTCCAGATAGAGAAGAGACTTCAATCTGGGTTGAGGTGGCAACTATGGGACTTGTCTTTTTTTTTTTTTTTTTTTTTTTGAAATGGAATCTAGCTCTGTTGTCCAGGCTAGAGTGCGGTGGCACCATCTCATTCACTGCAACCCCTACTTCCTGGGTTCAAGCAATTCTCATGCCTCAGCTACCCAGATAGCTGGGATTACACCACCATGCTCAGCTAATTTTTGTATTTTTAGTTGAGACGAGTTTTCTCCATGTCGGCCAGGCTGGTGTTGAACTCCTGGCCTCAAGTGATCTGCCTACCTTGGCCTCCCAAAGTGCTGGGATTACAGGTGTGAGCCACCACATTCAGCTGGGAGTTGTCTTAATGCCGAGGTTAAATTGCAAACCCACTATTTTTATTTAGTTGGTATGTTTATTTGAGATGTCCCTTTTGAAAGGCTTAATGAGGCTATACAGGACCTAAATGTCCCCTCCCTTCCCCCGCTCCACTTTCAGCCTTTTACAGCCAAACATACGGGCCAGCACTGATTGAGAAGCTCTTAGGCAGGGGCCTTCAGGAAGTCCTGCCTCTGGGTCTGAGGGGTGCAGGCCCTGCCCTTGGAGACTCACCTGCTACCTTCTTCTCTTCAACTGCCACATAGACAGCTGCAGTCTCTCCATAGAAGTGGCCCTGCTTCACTCCACACCAGTACCAGCCCTCGTCTGCCCTGGTCACTGCGTTCAGGGTCAGGGAGACAAGCCGGCTGTTCTCGTCACAGTTCACGAAGGCCTCGCTGGGGCCTTCGTCTTGGCTGGGCAGGGTCTGGCAGCCTGTGTTACTCCACTTGCACCAGTATTTCTCATACGAGGAGAATTTGCATGGGAAGTGGCAGGGGATGTTGAGAGTCTCTCCCAGCACAGCCGTGACATTCCCTGGTACCTTGAGGTTTGGTTCTCCTGGAGGAGGGAGGGAGGTAGAAATAAGCACAGAAGTTGGTACTTGGAGATGCTGCAGGAAAGTGACTCTGGTGTCACTGTCCACATGTCATATATATGTATGTATGTATGTATCTCAACCTTTTTCCTTTTTTTTTTTTTTGAGACAGGGTCTCTTTCTGTCACCCAGGCTGGAGGGTAGTGGTGCAATCATAGCTCACTGCAGCCTCCGTCTCCTGGGCTCAAGCGATCTTCCTGTCTTGGCCTTCCAAGGTGCTGGGATTACAGGCATGTACCACCATGCTCAGTCTACATTTCCTCTTCGTATAGCATTAGAAATAAGTATGTTATTCTGACTACGTAAGAAATGTAATTGTGTGCCTAGGTAATAATTATTATTGATGAGCACCATGATCAATCCAGAGTCTACCATAACCCATAGATCTTTGCACATGGACTTCAGTTTGCTTTCCTCACTCTTCCTTCTCTTCTAGACTCCATACAAAGAGGTATCTGCAATCCTCAACTTCAGCTGACGCCTGCACACTGCGAAAGAGGCCCATGTTCTTGTTAGTAGGAGGTACCATGTATGGTAATTCAGAGTGTAGGGTGGGTGTTACAGATATGAAAATGTGACCTCTGAATAGGTGGGCTCCCTCCTGAGGTCTGGCCCATCAGGGTGTAGGTGGGTGAAAAAGGAGGAAGAGTGGCTGGGGATGCTGCTGCTGGCTGGAGAGGTCTTAGAGCTTTCTCCCTTCCTGTTCAACTCTTACCTTCGATAATCTTGAGCTCCACGGTGGTCCTCCAGCGAGTATCGCCGTTGGTCAGACACCAGTAGAAGCCGGCGTCCTGTGTGGTGAGCTGGTTGAGGATGACAGTGAAGGTGCCATTGCCTGGCTCCTGGAGCAGGGAGAGGCGGCCCTCATACTGCTCCTGAACCAGCCCCTGGCTCTCCACCAGCAGGGGGCAGCGGCCATTCTGGGCCCCTTCCCAGAGACACCAGTACTTGAGGCTTTTGCTTTCCTTAGGGTTGTAGGGGCAGAGCACTGCCACAGAGCCTCCTGCCACCCCCTTCACCACAGTAGGGCTGCGGGGAATCGTGGACTCTGAAAGCACAGACAGAGATGGGATGGGAGGATGGCCACGCAGGAAGAATCTTGCGTGGCCTGAGAAGCCTTCTTCCTGGGGTCTCAGCCAGGATAGGGAGTGAAGTTTACATGCATCACCTTACCCTCCTCAGAAAATGAAAAGGAACTTTCCTAATGTCACAGAGCCTGCAGCTGGAGCCACCAGGGCCAGACTCCGGGGACATGGAGTCTCCCCGTCAACCTGGGCATGTTGTTCTTTTCCTCCACATTATTCTGAGCAGAGAATGGAAGGAGTTGAAGGAGAGAATATCAGCTCTTCTTCTTTGGCTTCTTACAAACTCTCCCTCTGTATAAGGTTTTGTCTGTTTTATACACTAACAAGGGTATTCCACAAAAGTGGCCAAATGGGATTATGTCCAAATCAAGAAAATATATTTAGAAAGGTATTATGTAAAATATAAAGTATGAGCTTAATTGTTGGGGCCCCAAGGGGCATCTCAAAGACGATAGCCATTGTCCAGGCAGCTAAAGCCGAGGTCCAGAGAGAACCAGGTGACCAAAGATGCAGGGGGTCCTGGTGAGGACCCTAAGCTGGACATGAACATGGCGTGCAGGGAACATAAGCCCCTTTAAAAAAAAAAGTCACAAGCACAGATACTTGGAACTGCAAGTACGGGTTTGCTGCTTCTCGCGAGGGCAACTCTATGCAGGGTGCTCTGGGGTGAGACGGAGCTGGGATTTAATTCTTTCACTATGCTGATGGCTCACTAGAGTAGGGCTGAGTGGGCCAGATGGTGCTGAAATTCACAAATAACCCTACAAAATGTGGGAGTGAAACATTTAGAAGCTGGGGCACTCCTGGGAACGCATTGATACCAAGATTAGCCAATCCTTTTTCCATCTGAATGTGAGGGATGAGGCACCCCTCTTGTTCAGGGGTCAGGGGAGGGGACAGAGGACCCCTGCAGAGCCTGCCACAGCCCTGAAACACAGTCTGTAAGTCCTGCCTCAATCAAGAGCTTTACTCACCTCTTACTTGTTAAGCAGGGACAGCCATCAAAAGGACTTTAATAACAGAAGAGTAATTAGGAGCTGCCACCAGGCAGAGGCTGCTTTTTCTGGCTGTCCTGTGCAGCAGCCCACACAGCCTCCACTTTGGGGCTGGTCAGTGAGTGGATGCTATTGGCTGATTGATGACTATTGATAAATAGACTCAGAGGGAGCTGAGCTTGGCTCTCACCTGCAAGACTGCCCCACCTCCTCCCTCTCCTTGTCTAGGGTCTTACCCTCATTGACGAAGAGTTGCCAGGCCTGGATGGGCCAGCCTTCCTGTAGCTGACCATCCGAGTGAGCTCCACACAGGTAGCGCCCTTCATCCTCCTTCCTCAGGCCCGTGATCACCACACTGAATGAGCCATCCTTGTCCTGGGGGTTGAGCAGGATCCTGCCCTCAAAGGCTGAGTCCCTCTTGCCCAGTGTGTTGATGACCACGTCACAGGTTTCCCTACTGTTCACTCGGCACAGAAATTTGGCCACATTTGCCACCTCAAGGCCCAGGGCACAGTGGAAGGTCACTGAGCCCCTCAGGTCTTCATAAACCAGTTCGGGCTCGGGCTCTAGCACTTGGAGGTCAGCATTCTTCTCATCATGATTGGAACCATCCCCGGCCTGGCAGAGATACAGTCCATGATCGCTGAGCCTGAGTCGGTCGATGACAACGGTGAAAATTAACTGGCCAGTACCTGGAATACGAAGGCGTATTCTGTCCTTATAGTTGGGATTCACATAATTTCTGGAGTCAATGACCAGCACAGAGGTCTGGCCTATCTTCTTGTACAAGGCCTTCGTCTTCGGAGCATTCTCAGTCTTGAAAGGGCATTTGATGGTCACCGTTCTGCCCACGTCCACTGTGTAGACTTCAGTGTCATTTGGGAGCTCAGGACCTGCAGGATGAGGGGTGCAGGGTAGGGGGTGGGCAAACTGTGATTCTACTTTCTTGCAACATAGGACTATTTGCTATTCCTAATTAGGGTGTGGGTGGACTTATAACCTGGAATGCCCTCCTTCCCAGAGGAACTCTGTCAGAATATGTCTTCCAAGGCCCAGCTTGACGGCCGTCTCTTCCATGAAACCTTCCCCAAGCTGACACTAATCTCTCCCTGCCCTATGCTTTCTTGATACATCTGCATCGCTTATTACATCCAATCTGGTGTATGGTTAATTATGTTCTCCATGGACTGGAAGTACCTTGAAGGCAGGAGCATGTTTTTCTCATGTTTGACCCCTCTGCTGTGACAAGCACAACGCCTCTGCATAGTAGGTGGCCAAATTAATGTGTGTTGAAATGAACAGAACGAATGTAAACGCAGGGTGATGGATTTCAATGCATACAGTAGAAGTTTCTAAAAACTACAACAGTGTAAATGTGAAATGGGCTGTCTTGAGGAGCAGTGAGTTTCTGCTAAAGTGCTTAATCAGAGGCTGCATACCCACCATCGGCAAGTTCTTCTAAGCATCTGGACAGGGTAAACTCTAAGCCCTCTTCACCTCTTAAGATTCTGTGGTTTCGAATCTCCATCCCCACCTGAATGACCTCCTCATTTAGTCCACAGACAATAGTATGCATATTCCAAAGGAGCAGAACATGTCTTTGGGAGTCCCCCTGAATTTCTTTCCTCTGTAAGACCTCTCTTTTGAGTTGTCCTTGACTATCTAAAATGGCCTCATTGTTAAACCCTTGTCAGAAAGAGCTTTTCTTTTTTTCTCTTTCTCCAACTAGAATAGGCTTGTTAGCAACCCATCCTTTCAGGATCTTGGTCTTTGGTCAAGAACTAATAATCTAGTTTATCCTGATAATACTGAAAGACTAAGGGTTCCTGGGTTAAAAAAAATATATATACATTTTACAAGAAGCCTTTTGGCAGCCCAAACCTTGATGGAAAGGTGCATTAATGATAGGAATTTAAGGATCCCTGTAAATCCCTCCCTGCCTTTTCTATCTCCTTAGCCTGATGTCAGATTTCCCTTTCTACCTGTAGCAAACACGAGAAAACTTGTCCTCCTGATACCCTTCTAAGCTGGGGTCTCCAGAAAGTCTAAAATGTTATAGGCCACCAAGTCCTAGAAGGGTTCACTTATCACCCCCAAGTAGGCCCTATCTGTCTCCTCCTCCTGTTCTAAGAAGTCTTTGCCTGGGGAGAGGGGAGCCTTCTGACCCCCGGCCGGGCTACGCATCCTTGTCAGGAAGTTCCTCCTCCAGCCCTCCATGCACCTTAGAGAATTCCCTCTAACATTCCCCCAGAAACCCAAGGAGCCTGGATCCTTACCCTGGCTGACCTCCAGGCTGACATCAAACGACAGGCCTCGGCTGTTGATGCCCAGGCCACACTTGTAGTGCCCGGAGTCATCCCGGCTCAGCTGGGCAATGTTCACCACAAATGTGCCGTTCTCCGGGAAGTTGGTCAGGTTAGCCCTGCCTGCATAGTTGCTGGAGACGTAGCCCTCTGAGGAGACGAGGGTTATGCAGCGGCCACTGGCTCCCTTCCGGCACCAGTACTTCCGGGTGTGCCGGTTGACAGAGGTGGGTGGGTAGTAGCACTTGATGGACACTGAGTTGCCTTCCACACTACTCACCTCCTGGGGACCAAATATGGGACTCTTCGTGGAGATGGCTGTGGGTACAGAAGAGAGAGGTTTTCTGAGGCCCTTGGGAGGTACAGCCTGTTCCAGATAATCCACTATGAGGAGATGTGGTTTTCTACCTGACACATAGGTCCTCTGTTGATAATTTATCGTGTATTACAGCTGGAAAATTGCTGAGATTAAATAAAGTGACTGTTTTAATCATGATTAAATTCTAATTGTAATTCATTAATGATAACCATTTCAAGGACAAGAGAATGACAAATTTATGATATTCCTTGTTTTTTATTTTATATATATATATTTTTTGAGACAAAGTCTCACTCTGTTGCCCAAGCTGGTATGCAGTGGCACGATCTTGGCTCAGTGCAACCTCCACTTCCCAGGTTCAAGTGATTCTCATGCCTCAGCCTCCCGAGTAGCTGGGACTACAGGGACATGCTGGCAAATTTTGATTTCTATTTAGTAGAGACAAGGTTTCTCCATGTTGGCCAGGCTGGTCTTGAACTACTGACCTCAAGCAGTCCACCCGCTTCAGCCTGCCAAAGTGCTGGCATTACAGCGGTGAGCCAGCATCCAGCCATCCTTTGTTTTTTCAAACAATAACACCACTTTCGTAAGGTGTTACAAGTTTGCACTTGCCATGTGTTATTTCCTTATATTTCTAAAAACACTTTGTAGATGATTTTCTTGCCTTTTTTTTCCCCAGATAAAAATATTGAGAGCCAGGAAGGATAAGTGATTTCCCTCAGATTTCACAGCGGGTTATAGAGATGCTTGGTTGAAGTTAAGGTCTTTGTTATTCTCAAATAAGATCTTTCACAGACCCCTGGCCTTGAGATTAGGAAGTGCCATTCCTGTCCCTGATTTCCAACGCTCACAGACATGGTCTCTGTATGACTCTTCCTCAAGGGAGTGCCAACTTTGAGAGGGACATCCCTGGGGATGAGTCTGATTTTAGTGTCCCCAGGGAGGTGAACCCTGGAGTCGGGCAGGCTGGAGGGGTAGGGACCTGGCAGACATACCTGGGAAGACCGCCAGCAGGCAGGTGAGCACGAAGAGCAGCATTGCTGGTGTGTCCTGAGCGCCGCACCACTCAGGCCGACTTCTCGTGTGCAATGCTGAAAACAATAATCACAAGGAGATGAAGCTCCCCTTGTCTTCCAAGACTGTTGACCTTAGAGTTTCTGTGACATCTGTTTGACTTTGTATCTCCAGCAATTGACATAAATCCTGTTGAATGAATCAGTGCCTCCACCTTTTCTATAACAACTCGAAGTCTTATCATCCTTCAACACTTACATTTCCTTAATAGCTATAAGTAGCTTTTGTCGTCTCAACTAAGCTGCAAGCTCCTTTGGGATAGAGATATTGTGTCATTTGTTCTGTTTCCCTGCCCATGAGACACAGTCCCAGGCACGCTGTAAGATCTCAGGAACAGCTTGCTGGGTGATTGGTTCCTACCAATACGTGGCCCCATCTTTCTGTTTCAGCTGCCCTCCCTACATTCCTGACATTCCTGGGAGGTGAAGCAGGCTGACATATTTCACGGTGTGTTCAGATGAGGAAACTGAGACCCACAGAGGAGGTGTCATGGTTATGAAGGCTGTAAATGTAATTATGATGGTCCTAACCCCACTGATTGCTCCCTTATTCTGTCTCAGGCACTGTGTTGAATAATTTATGTGTATTATCTCATATGGACTTAATATCAACCCTATAAGGTTAGTATTCTTATTCACATTCACATGGGAGGAAATGAAGGCTTAAAGGTTAAGTAGCTTGCTCAAGGGCACACAGGGGTTAAGTGTGTGGGGGTACACAGAATGGGGGTGGGGAATATTTAGGTCCATCTTTGTCTGACTGCAAAGTCCATGTGCTTAACCTCTCCACTGCTGTATGGCACCCCAAATACAAGAGCATGCTTTTACCTTATGCTTATCTGTGTTATTTGTAGAGACCCTGTTGCTTATGAAAGCACTATCATTTACATTATTTCATTTGAGCTTTGTATGTTCCCTTGAAATAAGACAGAGAGGTATAATCACAACCTTTTTATGGATAAAACATTGAGATCTTGAGATGTTGAATGATAGGCTTACGTTTTCCCAGCAACTTGGTTATGGAATTGGGGTTTAAAAACTTAGGTGGTAGGGTCTTTGTAATCCTGCCTGGTAAGACCTGGCAGCCAAAGATGAAGAATCAAAGATAAGACCACTCAGATGGAGCAGCCCATGTGGACTTTGTCACCACCGTGGACAAAGCCCAGGGCTGAGGAGAGCTGAGGAGAGCTGAGGGTCCCAGGGGCCTGCCTGACAGCAGCTGTCATCAAGGCCCCAACTACAGCGTAGAGGAGGAGAGAGGAGTTCCCACTTTCCCAGAGTTTGACAGACTTTAAACTTTGGAGTTATCTTGACAAAGAGAGTGTTAAATGATCGTAAGTTTGGGCAGTAATGAGTGCCATAAAGATAAGGATGCTGTAAGCAGGAGGAAGCTGGGCATTATCTCCCAGACCTCCCTCACCACCCTGGCCCCTGCTCCTGCTCCCAGACTCCCTTCAGCTTGAGCCAAAGGCAATAGAGTTGTTTATCTTGGTTATTTCTTTGTTGCAGGGGAATTTCCCAGCAAGGAACCTTTTATTTCCTTGTGAATATAAAGGTATTTTGTTTCTACAGTTCTTTGGAAGAGTAAGGGGAGGGAGTGGGAACAGATATGGGTGTCAGATGGCAACGTCGAGGCTCTCTTGAGTCCGGTTAATTGCCCCAGACCTTTCTTACTAGGTCAATGATTAATCCCTGGAGTGGGGCCTTAGCCAAACACCAGTCAGCTCCAACGTGAAAGCAATCAGGGGACATTGGCTGGGGTGTCATCACCTGCGTAAGCACTGCAAGCTGCCATGGGAGATGCTCCCAGGTGGGAGCAGCTTTCAGGAGGCCAGGAAGTCTCGGCAACAGTTGGGATGGGCTGGCTGCAAAGACCTGAGAGATCTACCATTTGCTACTTGTGCTGGCACGGGGTGGGTGCTGGCATAGGTGGAAGGACAAAATGCTGCCTGCTTTTAAGAACCCACACCAGCAGCAGTTGTCCTTGCTTCTTGTTCCTGTCCTCACCTCTAGATAAGCAACTGCCTAATATTTGTGGGAGACAGGAGCGGTCTTCCTACAAGCTGAGCAGCCCTCTTCTGGACTTGGCCTGGGTTGCAGAGAGTCAGATGCCAGCTTCTCCAAGGTGAAGACCCTGACCGCTGTCCCAGACTTCTCATTTTGTGACATGTTTGGGTGACTGTGCATGTTCGTGTGGAGAGGGGACATGTGCGTGCACCCATTACCCTCTGCATGGTCTCAAGCCAGGGATGAGAGCATCAGGCATGCACAGGCAGGTCAGGCAGATGGCAACATCGGCGGGATGCACACAGTCCAGTCCTAGACGGGATGATTGGCAGGAGAGGATACCCCTGCTCGGAACAGGAGCTCTTCTTTGCCCAAAGCTAAAACTTGAAGCACAATTTCTCTAGTAACAGTTGGAAGGATCCCAAGCTTTCAGAATCATTAGAGACCCCTTCCTCTCAAAACCAGAGACTTTCTTCCAAACCTGGGGGATTCAAATCTCAGGGAGACCCACCCCACTGGGTGGCTGGGGCTGGATTTAAAGGATTTGCTTAAGGAAGGAAGAAAAAGAACATAATGTTGGGCGCTCGCTATGTACCAAATGCTTTGCTAGGTTCTTTTCTTGTATGACTTCATCCATCAGCACAACAACCCAAGAAGCAGATGTTGTTATCCTCATGACACAGGTCAGAAATCTAAGGGTTGTAGGGATTCTTGACCCCAAGACTCACAGCAGAATCCGAATTTGAGGTCACTACCCCCATTATCACGCTTTAAATGAGCAGAGGGGCCTTCTTTATTGAGTTTTATGTATATGACATTATATCATGCATGAGGGCACGTTTTCTGGTCCTTAAACTAGCAGTTGTTTTTTCACTGCTGAGGCTAGGATGTGCTAGATCATTTTCAGTTTACTAAGTTAGTGTCCCAACATATTTGTAATATGTGGCCCCACAATTGTGGATTGGGGCAGGAGTGTAAGCTGTGCTGAAGAATAGTTTTTCTTTTTATAAAATGTATTTAACAAGCTCCTATTCGGTTAAAGTGACTGCACGTCAGCTCTCATTGTGTGGAGTCCAAACCTTTGTCCATCTAATCTCAGGTTTCCCTCTTTTTCAGAGGAAGAAAGGTCTCCTGGACTTGATATGAGGGTAGAAGTCTGCTTGCTGGGCATCGTTTGAAGATAGAGAGTGAGCTACTTAGGTTGGACCCATGTGGATAAGAGAGGAGACAAGCACTATGGGCTAGGCTAGAAGAACGTACACTGAGTCCTTTCCAGGTGCTTTACATGTGTTAATGTGTTTCATTTTTACAGCCACCCTAGGAGATAGGACAAAATGGGCAACCCCATTTCATGAGTGAGATAATTGAGGTACAGAGAGGTGAGATATTTGCCCAAGTTTGTACAGTTGGTAAGTGACTTAGATGGGATTCTGGATCAAGAGCATAGGCCCTTAGCCACTCTGCTCTACCTCTGAGGGTCTGGCTGTTGAGAGGAAGCAGTGGGAGAGGAAGGAGCAGGATATCCAATCTTAGAGAAGAGAATTTGTTCAGTTCTTTCCTCTCTGCCTTTCACAGAAAAGGCAGTGCTTATAAAGAGATACCTGGGGCCAGGCGTGGTGGCTCACGCCTGTAATCCCAGCACTTTGGGAGGCCGAGGTAGGTGGATCACGAGGTCAGGAGTTCAAGACCAGCCTGGCCAACACGGTAAAACCCTGTCTCTACTAAAAGTGTAAAAATTAGCTGGGTGTGGTGGCACGGGTCTGTAATCCCAGCTACTCAGGAGACTGAGGCAGGAGAATCGCTTGAACCCGGGAAGTGGAGGCTGCAGTGAGCTGAGATCATGCCGCTGCATTCCAGCCTGGGTGACAGAGCAAGACTCCAAAAAATTAAAAAATGAAGAGACACCTGGACCCAGGGGTAGGTGCCAACAGAGAAATTTCTTCCTGGAAAATATTAGCTGCTATTTATTTAGCACCTGCCACGTGTAGGATATGTTACATAACCATGTGTATAACCAGGCATGTTGACGCCAAAGCCTCTTTCCACTCCACCATACCGTGTCGATGCCAGTGGCATTGGGACCCCAGCCCCAGCCCCTCCAGAGAAAGGGAAGACATAGACGAAGGTCTCTGCTGGGCACAGTGCATAGGTATTTTTTTTTTTAAGTTGGATAGTTTGCTTTGTAGGTGACATCAAAATGTCCTCATGACCGTATCAAAATGGCTGTACCAAAACCTCACTGTTCAAACTTGCTGGTGACTTTACACCACTCGCATAGACTCATGCTGTCTTGGTTTCCTCAACTAGGGCATGGTATCACAAAACCAGCCCTGCCTACCTCCTCGTTTGTATCAGGGGAGAATGAGATGAAGCTGTGAAAGCCCAGGGCAAGTGGGTTTACTAAATGGAAGCCTGTGTGACCCCACTTTTTATCACCTAAAGCCACAGAGGTCTAGAGGCGCTAGGAGATAGGCAGAGAGAGTTGCTTTCCTGACTCCTGGCTCAGTCAGTGTTCTTTCTGTTACATTAGCACATCCAGGGGCAGAGAGAAGGATGGAGAGAGAATTCCAGATCTGGCTCTGGGAAGACCTACATCCAGCCACCAGACCCCTAAACCCCTGAAAGTGGCATCTCCTCTCCAGATGTTAAGGGATCTATAATTCTCCTAGTGAAGGGGGAAAGTGATGGCACAAAATAGGAGCAGCTTCAATGGCCCCAGGCACCGTGGCAGTTGCACAAAGGGAACTGGGGGTCGGGGACAGAGCTTAACCAGCTGCTGCCCTTGTGCCGGACGGTCTCACTGCTGGCTTGGGATGCTGTCAGGATGGGCAAAGGGAGGGGAGCCCATGTCTGAGATCTGCTGGCTGCAGAGCCAGGAGGAGCAGCAGGAGTTGAGTATGCTGCCTGTGGGGCTCAGCTCTACCTCACTCAGTGACCCCGTGAGGACCTCATTTTTTCTACCTCTAGGAAGGGCAGGATGATGCGATGACATACACTTATGTCTCCCATGGCAGGAATCTGCTAGAGCAAAGCGAGGTGGAATTGGAAAGGATTTCAGGGGTTCTTGGAAGCCCAGTAAAAGGAGCTGAACATGCCTTTGCCAGAAAGCCACAAGCGGGAAACCTCAAAGACTGGAAGAGGACTTGCTAGGTGCCATACTTTATGCGCATTATCTAATCCTAGGTCTGTCTGGTGTTCAATACATCCTTGATTAATTAAACTAATCTGAAAAATATGAAACAATTCCTATTTCATTCTAGAGGTGACAAAGCTGTTTCACACGTATTTTCTCATTTGAACCCACATTGACCCTGAATGATAGGTGTTATTTCTGTCTTTGTTTTATAGATTAAGAAATTGAGGATCAGAGAGGTTAGGTGGCTTGCCTAAGGCCACACAGTTAATCAACTGTGAGGAGTTAGGAAATCCAGGTGCAGACCAAGCTGAAAGAGTGCAGCTACATATGCTGACCACAGCGGTCCCTTCCCACTTGCTGATATTTATCAGAAAAGAATGGGGGGCTTCCACACACTTGTATCCCTACTCATCCCACTGGGATATGCATGCTTACTTCCCAACCACACATAGTCACAGTCTGCCTCCTTGTCCTCACCCCACTATCTGGGAGACTGGGAGTTGGGAATGGAGGGGGTTGCCTGAGCCATCGTCCCGAGCCCTTTCCAGATAGCATCCCATCTGGGGATCCCAGAGGAGTAACACTTACTTTTAGCCACTTCCTTCTCTCCCGTTGATCTGATTTCAGGGACACAGCCTGCTGGCCAGTTGGTAACCCCTGCCTCTCTAGGAGCTACTGGCAGGGCACTGGACGCTGCTGCCAAAACTGAAACTCTGCTCAGTGTTTGACCCACACCTGGGCTCTTAAAGGGCCACTCTCCCACAGGCACCGTGGCCAGCCAGGGTCACGTGACTTTCACAGATCCCTTGCTTTCCTTTCATTTTAGCTTCCCTGGCTGGCTCCATTTGGTTTCCTTTGACCTTGGGGAGACTCTATTACTTGGGAATCCTCCATCATTGCAGCTTCAGGATGAGGGACAGAATGTCAAGTGTGAAGATGCTGTTCTGTCACTTTCTAGCTGCAAGACCTTAGGCAAGTCACCTTCCTATTTCTTTTCATCTGGAAAAGAGGGATAGTAATACCAAATCTACAGGTAGAGGGTATAGCCAGATATTAGCTGCAAAAACTCGGCCCAATACTTGATTTGAAGTTGACATCATCTGATGGGGCACAGGTGGCAGGAGTGGCTGTCGTAATCCTTGGTCTCATATCCCCAGTTGCTCGGGAACCCCCTCCGACTCCCTAGGTTACTTAGCCTGGACTAAAAATGCCCTTTACACACCTCCTGCCGAGCCCCTTTTACCAGTCCCAGAGCTCCAGGAACTGGCAGGACTGTCGCCCTTCCTGTTTCTCTCCCCGGAGTCATGAAAGACTCTCGCTGCTTCTGGGCTCCCCTGAACATGGCTGACCTCAGAGTCTTGTTAGGACCCGGGCTTGGCTCCATAGCAAGGAGGGTGCCGACCTGCTGAGTTGAAGTAGCACCTCCTTCCCTATCTCAGTCAGTCCATGGGGGTTGCCAAGACATGACCTGGTTGGGACTCCCAGGTGTTCCCCAAATGATCGTGGCAGTCCTGTGACAAAAGTGAAGCCCACTCCCCAACACACACACGTATGCCCCCCAACCCCTCACTGTAAACCCCCACTGAAATGCTGCCCCATCCTACCTGTGCAGGGCTGACCTAGGCTTTCACTACAGAGTCCTACAGGCCAAACACCAGAAGGGGAAGGAAAAATAGAGAAATAGAGCGCTGGAGAAACACAAGGCAGCCAGAGCCCTGGGTCTTATTTTAGCTAACCACTGGCTCACTTGTGGGTATTAACACACAATCACAGATTTCAATGGCAAGCAAAACAACCCATAATTTCTTTATGTAGCTTAATTTCTTTCTTTTTTTGTAGTTTGCACATTTGGATTTTCTTTTTTTATTTTAGGTTCCGGGATACGTGTGCAGAACATGCAGGTTTGTTACACAGGTAAACGTGTGCCGTGGTGGTTTGCTGCACCCATCAACCCATTGCCTAGGTATTAAGCCCCACATGCATTAGCTATTAGTCTCGATATTCTCCCTCCCCCCACCCCTACCACAAGCCCCGGTGTGTGATGTTTCCCTCCCTGTGTCCCTGTGTTCTCATTGTTCAGCTCCCACTTATGAGTGAGAACATGTGGTGTTTGGTTTTCTGTTCTGTGTTAGTTTGCTGAGGATGATGGCTTCCAGATGTGGCTTAATTTCAAACCCTAAACCCATAATCCGATAAAAGAAAACAAGTTACCTAGTCACTTCTAGGCAAGCTCAGCCCAATTCAATGATCTCTCAGTCACTTCACTCCAGATTTAAAATTTAGCCTCATTATGGAGTTCCCTTCCTTTTTGTCTCCCTTCTCTCCTCTGGGGTCCAGTCTGGGGAGAATGGTCTTGGGCGAGGGGGTGATCAATGTTACTGCTGAGGCAGTGAAAGGGGGTGGCCCATTATTTTGGTCTTGCCTTGTCACGATGCTTTGCTGGCCTTGGGCTCCAGAAGGAAATAGTTTCGTCTACTGAGATGTGACTTGCCCTGCTTGGTCAGTGGGCTTTGTCCCTGCTCATCCTGAGGGCTCTGTGGTCCACACTGTGCCCTCCTAGTGCATGCTCTGAGCTCTCTGGGGTGGGTCTTCCAGGCCCTCAGCCTCTCCTTGCTCTCCTTGTGGGTGCAGGGTGAGCTTGGCGGACCGCAGGCTCCTGAGGCCTTTGGAAGATACTGTGCAGCAGAGGTGCATTTTCCTCAACACTCTTGTGGCCTCCCATGTGCCAGTGTTCCCGTACAATTGGGGGTGCAATGGATATTAGCAAGATTGTGGACCACCAAAGTTCTACACAGGATGGGCAAAGGTGAAGGCCCCTCAATCTGGAATTTCCAAGGCCACCTGGATAACTCTATCATTGTTTTTTTGTTTTTTTTTTTTTTTTTTTTAGACGGAGTCTTGCTGTGTCGCCCAGGCTGGAGTGCAGTGGCCGGATCTCAGCTCATTGCAAGCTCCGCCTCCTGGGTTTTTACGCCATTCTCCTGCCTCAGCCTCCCGAGTAGCTGGGACTACAGGCGCCCACCACCTCGCCCGGCTAGTTTTTTGTATTTTTTTTAGTAGAGACGGGGTTTCACCGTGTTAGCCAGGATGGTCTTGAACTCCTGACCTCGTGATCCGCCCGTCTCGGCCTCCCAAAGTGCTGGGATTACAGGCTTGAGCTACCGCGCCCGGCCAACTCTATCATTGTTAATCCCCTCTCCCCTACTGTAGCCTGGACTCTGCCCCATGGTGGTGTCTGGGAGGGCACCAAGACACATCAGTAACTAAGCTCTCCTTCTTACTCGTCAGCAGTCTTTCTCCTCCCCAGTTCTGGGGTTAATGTCTAGGGGGAGGATGTGAGGGGAGATAAGATGTACAGGTCCAGCGATGAGACAAGCCTAGTTCTGTCAGATTATAACTCCCTTCAAAGGGTTCCTGGTTTATACCTCTCTCCATTTGAACTCAGTAGTCAAAATATTTGTAGGGTTTGTTTCTTCCTTCCCAAAGCAAGAAATAAGTTGCATCCAGTTGTCCTGGCTGGAGTAAAAGTCAAGGCAGGTTCAGAGAACACTAGTGTAGAAATTTGACGAGTGAAGGCTTGCAGGGAGGAAGGGGAGAACACTCATTAAATCATTGCTTCTCATGCTGCCTTGGTGGGCGTGGAGGGCAGGCTGCAGATTTCCTTCCCTGCTTTGCTATTTCATGATGGTGGGTAATTTACTAGATCGTGTACTGCTACATGTTTTCATTAGTCTCCAAAACTGTCTTAGCTGACCCATGTCAGACACACACATACACACACACACACACACATACACACACACACCCCCCCCCCATACCTGGAGCCCACTGATCCTACTGATCCAGTTTACAGAAAGGGGAAAATGAGAAGTAGAGCCCCGAGAAAAGGCAGGGAGTCAAAATCCTATGTCCTATTTTGGGCTCAGCCACACGCCGGTGGTGTGATTGGACTCACTCGCTTCCCCTCTCACACTGTGGTTTCCCCATCTGGAACCCAGTGGCCCTAAAATAGTGCTATTTCCCAGCTCTGTGGGAGAAGGAACAGGCCAAGAGAGTCTATTGCCCAAATCAATAATAATGATGATAACAGCAGTGACTATGCTTTCCAAACTTACAACACTTCATCTGCTCAACCCTCCCCATTTCTTTTAAAGTAATCATACAAGAAAATACACCAGCAGAAGGATAGCTTCTCATTGGACTTTCCTGACTCTGAGACTCAGCATAAGTCACTGTGGAACACTTTTGTTTTGTTCCCGATTCTGCCTGTAATTGCTGAGTGACCTTTGCCAGATCACTTCATCCTGTAGGTCTGCAGGATTGTTTGTTTCATCAGAGGACAGTGCCAAATGCTTCCCCAGGCTCTTTCAGTTCTAGGATTCTGTGTCTTGGTTGAGCACTGTATTAGTTTCCAACAGCTGCTATAACAAATTAACACAACTGTAGTGGCTTAAGACAACAGAAATGTGTGCTCTTTCTGTTCTGGAGACCAGAAGCCTGAAATCAAGGTGCCAGTAGGGCCACCCTCCAGGCTCCAAAGGATAATCCGTTGCTTGGCTCTTCTAGCTTCTGGTTGCGGCTGACATCCTTAGTGTTCTTTGGCACGTAGCTGCATCACTCCAACCTCTGCCTTCATAGTCACATTGGCTTCTGTGTACATCTCAAATATCTCTCTGTTTCTCTGTTATATGGATAGCATTTAGGGTCCACCCAGCTAATCCAGGGTGATGTCCTCATCTCAAAATCCTAAACTTAATCACATCTTCAAAGGCTCTTTCCCAAATGTTACATTTCTAGGCTCCACAGATTGAGACACAGACAAACCTTGGGGAGTGGGGGGTGGGGGTTATTTCTCAGCCTATTGACCATGACCAGCTCAAGGTCCAGGGAGATTTGAGACATGCAGGAGCGTGCACCCCTGTTCCCCAAGGGCAAGTAGTACAATTGAGGAGTCACCACTCACATGCAACACTGTCAAGGAACAACACAAGCCAGGAGGTAGCAAGCATGGAGAACCTGTGTAGCCTTGGGGAAACAGCAGGGGCTCTGGAACTCAACTGCCCTGGGTTTACATCCAAGTCTTACCACCTGCCAGCCAAGGGACCTTGAACAAATTATTTCATGTCTCTGGGGAAAATTATACATACTGTATAAGTATGTAATAAAGATTAAGTATAGGCCAGGCTCAGTGGTTCACACCTCTAGTCCCAGCACTTTGGGAGGCCAAGGTGGGAGGATCACTTGAGGTCAAGAGTTAGAGACTAGCCTGGGTCAGATAGCAAGACCTTATCTCTACAAAAACAAAAAAATTAGCCAGGTGTGGTGGCACTCCCCTGTGGTCCCAGCTACTTGGGAGGCTGAGATGGGAGGATTGCTTGAACCCAGGAGTTGCAGTCTGAAATGAGCTATGATTGCACCATTGCACTCCACCCTGGGTGACAGAGCAAGACTCTATCTCCCCAAAATACAAATCTAAAAAAAGATTAGCTATAATATGTTCAGTGACTAGCATCTAATAGGTGCTTATGATTCAGCATCAAATAAATGGGACAGCAAAAGGCAAGTGTGTGTGTGTGTGTGTGTGTGTGTGTGTGTACATGCATACATGTCTGACACCGTCTGCTAAGACAGTTTTGGAGACTACTGGGAGCATGTACCAGTACATGGTGGAGTAACTAGAGTGATTATCCACTGAATGATGAAGGACCAAAACAGAAAAGTGAAAATGACTTGCCCCAGTTTGCACAGGAGGTCATTGCATAGATGGGTCTAGAACCAAGGTTTTCCAGAAAGCATTTTCCTCCACTTCTCAAAACTTTTGCTGTCAGGATGATATTTCTACAGACAGCAAGGGATGTCCATTTATACCCTTGGTTTAGCCAGAGAATAGTGGAGATGATCAAGCCCACAGGCTCACACAAATCCAACTCTTCAGACTGTCATTAGCTTCATGCTCCATGACCATGGGTTGACACAATCACCAACAGAGAAAGGGAGGCTAGATAGCCCTTCTTCACTCTCCACTGATCAGCGGGCATCCCTCTGCATGGATGGTTCCTCTGAGTGTGGCTTTTGCCATAAAAATGAGATAAGAGGAACAGAGGAAATGCTGTTTACTGCCAACTCTCTGCTCCTGTGTACAGATCTTCAGCTGAGTCAATGTTTAACCCCTGTCTGGAGTCAATGTTTAATCCCAGGCCAGCCAGCCCTGCAATCCAGCATTCCTCATCAAGCCTAAAATATCGAGTTATTTTAGAATCAACCACTGAAGAATAAAATTGTGACTGAATCTGCCAAAGCTAAACAGACTCTCCCCACTTTTAAAGGATACTGGCTGTTTGGAATTATTCATGCCATCTGTTCCCATTAGCAGATAGTGATATGGAGTTTGCTGACCCTAGCTGTCATTCAGTGGCATGAGCACAGTGTTTATTCTTCCTGTTCCAGTTCTTCCTTTTGGGCTGGGGGAGAAGAGCACTGGGTGGGGACCACTGCCCTTGTTACCCAGTTGGCAATGCTGCTGGCTGGTAACATGCTTCCTTGTGAGGCTGCTACTTGGAATCCCACTAGGGGAGCTGGAACTTGAATGCACTGGTTGGCTGCATTTAGGCATGTTTTCTGGGAGTTTCTGAGCCCAGATTTAGGTCTAAAGGCCTAAACCTTTCCCCAGGTGAGTCTCCCTGTTAAGGAGCAGGTGGGAGAGGGAAGAGTTCATTAGAAAGACCCTGACTATTGGTGATTCTCTAGGGGCTTCCTAGGGTCCTTCCTAAGGAGCTCAGGGCACATGGCATCTACAAATGGGCAGCATTATGTCAATTCTAAGAACAACCTTAGTCAGGGAAGTCAAAGGATGGCAAGCTGGGTGGTGGGGTGCAGGGACGTGAAGAGGGAAGGAAGGCTGCTGTCAGATTAGCAGCTCTAGTCTTCAGTTGGTGTTGGAGAGGTGACTCACTGGCCAAACGTATGCATGCAATGCTCAAATCTTTTCACTTTCCTCTGTGAACACACTGAAGTGCCTCCTTCTCCTTGACCACCTGCCTCCCTGTGTCACTGCCCTGATGTCCCATCCTTCACCTGTTTTCCTAGCTCAGGTGCCTCCCAGTCAGAGAGTGAAAACAACATTTCTTCTGGGGCTCCCGGCGTGGGGAGGTTGTTGGTGCCCTTTCTTGTTTTGGCTGGTGAAGGAGTGAAGGTGGAAACTGTGGTAAGAGCCCCCTGAGATTGCCTGTGTCCAGCCCTGAGGAGCCTGCCCTGGGGAGTGGGGAGTGAAGTGGAACATAAAAGGCCCTGGAGGCTGGGCGTGGTGGCCCGCACCTGTAATCCCAGCACTTCAGAAGGCCAAGGGAGGCGGATCACTTGAGGCAGGGAGTTAGAGACCAGCCTGGCCAACATGGTGAAAAATACTCTACTAAAAATACAAAAGTTAGCCAGCCACACTGGCGTGCACCTGTAATCCCAGCTACTCGGGTGGCTGAGGTAGGAGGACTGCTTGAACCCTGGAGGTGGAGGTTGCAGTGAGCCAAGATTGTGCCACTGCACTCCAGCCTGGGTGAGGGAGCGAGAGTCTGTCTCAAAATTAAATAAATAAATAAAAATAATTAAAAAAAAAAAAAAAAGAAAAAGGCCCTGGAAATGGAAAGTCAGCCATGGTCCAAAAGCTCTCTCAATTCTTCTTTGGGCCTAGTCCCTACACTCCAAAGAGCTTTGATTCTCTGTTTCTGAGAGGCAGGGACGTATGAGCAAACATTTTTTGAGGTGACCGAACCATTGTCCTGTGCGCTCTTACCTCCACACCCTGGCTAGGGAGGAGCGGAAGGAGGAAGATTTTTGGAGTAGGCATCCAAAGTCAATAGGTGGAGTGTCAGGTGACAGGGCCCAGCCCCTCTCATAAGCCACTGGGGTCCTCCTGAAGACTTGGCTGTTTCCTTGTTCCTGGTCTGAGCCTGGCTCTCAGCCCAAGGCTTGCCTGGCAGGCAGCGATCGGAAAAATAGCCCCTGTAATCCCCTGCAGCCTGTGTTCATCTGAGCCTCAATGTCCCCATCTGTAGAATGGGAGTCTGTTTCTTTTTGGTGACGTATATTGTAATTAATTTGTAGTTGTCTGTACTCCACTGGCAGAGGTAGGGAAGGGAAGTGCTGGCCCCATAAAATGTTTAGATCAGTTGCATTTACTGATCAGTTTCATTTACTAATCAGTCTGATCTTTCCATGCCAGGCCCTAAAGAAGCCACATTCTGAATTTTTTTTCTTGAACTCTTGTCTGAAATGAAATGCAGTATCTTCAGACAAATTAGAGCATTCTGAAAACACCTTTGGATACAATAGTCCTAGCTTTCTTCCTCTTCTCTAAGTACTCAAGGTTGGGAAGCCAGAAGTTTGCCACTCAGGGAAAGAAGTGGCCTTTGTTTGACCCTCTATGCTCACAGCAGAACTGGTAGATCTGGATAGAGGTAGCAAATAAGTGAGGAGTGGGAATAAGGCCAGAGGTTGGCAGAGGCAGAACATAGAAGAGTTCAGATCCTATTCAGTAAATGTGTGTCTTTTTGTTGTTGCTGTTTGTAGAGATGAGGTCTCACTATGTTGTCCAGGCTGGTTTCTAACTCCTGGCATCAAGTGATCCTCCTGCTTCGGGGTCCCACACTGCTGGGATTACAGGCATGAGCCACGGTGCCTGGCTTCAATCAATGTCTTTGATGCAATGCATCCAGGAGGCAAACAGTCCTTGATGCAATGCATCCAGGAGGCCTGCAGGCTGGGGGCATTGGCACCGGTGATCTCCACATGCCTCTAGAGGTGCAGCATGGGGTTCTCTCCCGAGGCTGCCGCTTCTCTGCTGCCCACATGACTTTCATCTGGCCCATCAGAGAGTAAGCAGTAGGATGACAGCTCATCCTCCTGCTGACAGTGGAGGAAGCAGGCAGGCTCGGAAAGGCCAGCACCTGTAAACCAAGCTGTGTCACCGTATGAAAAATGAAGAGCTTGGTGGCACTGGACCCTATGCAGAGTTCGTTTCTTTCTGAGTAGAATCTCCATTCTCCATTCCTCATTAGTCATGCTTTCAGCTCTGGGGTATCTGTACCAGGGGAGCACAATCAAATAACCTGTGTCTACTTGGCTGAAGTGTGCTGTGGGTCTCTCTGTGGAGGTATCTTCCTCTAGGGTCTGACTGAGGCTGTTACTAAACTGACTTTTTTTGTGTCAGACCACAGTGGGCTACTGGAGGAGAGGAAGAAATCTCCAACATGTTAGCAGAGAGCTCTGAGAAGTTGGCTGAGAGTCAGGCATCTGCCCCAAGTAACCTGAGACAGATGGACATCCCCGCAAAGAAAGATCTGAGCTCCTTTTATACATATGCCAACAAGGACCTCAGGGCTGGTGCCTGAAGTTTTAGCTCTAGTTCCGGCTCTCTGAACTTTTTTTAGTGCCTCATTAGGCCGGGATTGTAATAAACTAGTTAGGTGACTAAAGAGAACCAATTCCTGGAAATGATTATGAAACCTTCCATGCACGAGCTTAAAAAAGAGAGAGAGAGGGAGAGAGAAAGAAATAAGCAAGCCTTTAGAGCTTTACACAGGAAAGGACCTGACCAGATACTCAGACTATACATCCAAGCAAGGGGGAAGGCAGGGGACACCGCAGAGATCGAGAATGAAGCGCTGGAGATGGGCTGCTTTGCATGAAGTCCCAGTGTGCCCTTTCCCGAGTAGTGTAACTTAATTTATCTGGTCCTCAGTTTTCCCATCTGGGAAATGGGAATGATCACACCTCCCTTACAGAAATGTTGCCGTAACTGTGATACACAATGTGAAAACACCTAAGATAGTGCCTGCTGTGCAGAAACACATTAACAAGCAGTAGCAGCGTTCGTAAGTAACAGGTTAAGGAGAACTGCAGAATTGCTCCCTAACCTGAGAATCTGCTTGATCTTGTGAATATCAATGGCCTCCCTGCATCCTCGATTGGGGTCTAGGTTAGAAATCCCCAGGGAGACTTCTCTGATTCTTGATGTTTGCCTGCCCCTCATCTCAGCGGTATAGGCGTCGTGCTAGCCGGAGGTATAAGATAAAAAAGAAAAGCCCTGATAATACTCTCCTCTACCAGTTGGGCCTCTGGCCCTTTAAATCAACACTCCTGCCTACTCCATGGATCAGTTAGCCCATAAAGGAGAGCTGTAAACACTTGGGGCTTCCCCGCTTCTTTCCCTGAAAGTTCTTACTCAGATCTTATCTCTGCCCCCTACAAACTCTTGGCCCTGGGAATCTAATCTGGCTCTGCTCTGGCCTTTTGAACTCCTACCAGCTCCACCACTGGTGGGGCTTGACTTTCCCTGTAACGGCCTCCCTGCTAGAAACGCTCCTGGCTCTAGCCACGTGGCCGACACTCTTGCTGGGCTGATGGTCTCCTCTTTCCTCTTCTTCCCCCAAGATGGGGTAGTCAGACAGAACATTCTAGCTGCTGAATTCCACAGTGGAAGTATTAGAGCCATTCGGAGGAAGGAGAGGTCCTAGAGAAAGGTGGTCAGGGAAGCCCTTGAGGAAGAATAGGATCTGATCTCCAGATCCCAGCAGGAACAAGAGAGTCCTGTGCAATTTCATGGCTTAGTGCAGGGATTGGCAGATTCTGGCTCAAGGGCCAAATCCAGCCTCCCTCCTGTTTTGGGAAATATAGTTTTGTTGGAACACAGCTGCGGTCATTTGTTTCTGGATTGCCTGGCTGCTTTTGTGCTGCAATGGCAGAACCGAGTAGTTGCCACAGAGACTGTACGGCCTGCAAAGCCTAAAATATTTACCATGTGGCCCTTTACTGAAGAGATGGCCAACCCCTGGTTTAGGGCATCAGGCTTCCCCAAACAGTGATGTGAGGAACTCCAGCCCCATGAGACTGCTTCAATGAACCACAATAATCCAACACATCTGGGAAACACACATAATGTCCCCACCCCGAGGTGTGAAAACTCAAGGTGTTTCACAATACACCTTCATGTAGCAAAGGTTCCAAAAGATCCTGCATAGAAGAATGTTTGTGATTTCCCAGCATTTCCAAAACTTCATTAATCTACCAAACCTCCTTTTCCTCAGAACACCTTTTCACATCCTGAGAATCTAGCATTAGAAACAGTCTGGGTGCTGGGCCCATCCCTGCCACAAATGAGAACCAATTCCTGGAAATGATCATGAAACCTTCCATGCACGAGCCTAAGAGAGAGAGAGAGAAAGAAGCAAGCCTTTTGAGCTTTACACAGGAAAGGACCTGGCCAGATGCCTAGACCATAAATCCAAGCAAGGGGCACAGTGATCCAGAACATAGCTGTGAAGGTGGGCTGCTCTGAGTGGCCTTGGCTGAAGTACACACCTTGCAGAGCCTGCTCCCTCATTGATTGAATGGGATCCATGATGTCTGTACTATCTCTGTTACAGGATTTTTTGGGGCAGGTCATCGAGAAAGTGAACAGGAAAATAGTCTTGAGGGATGACTGTGCTATCCTTGATTTCTGACAATGAGTTTTGCTTTGGTACAATGCTCAGCAATGGTGAAGTGAAAAAGGCCCTGAACCACGGTCACGAGTTCTCTTTGCTAGTCCTCACGGTGCTATAACTAACTGGGTTAACTGGGTGACTTTAAACAAGCGCCCCCCACCTGTACTTAACCCTGCTGGGCCTCATGTCCCTCTCTTCTGGAATGAGGGCTTTAAACTAGTTAATCTCTAAAGATCTGTTAGCTTTGAAATTCTGTGATTCCATGTGGTTAGATGTGTGCAACTTCCCTACTTATCCAAAACAACAGGTTTCTCTTACAAGCCATGAAACCTGCATCTCCTTGATTTTCTTGGTACAATGTCCGTTTTCAGAACCAGATATGAAGAGGTATTACTGAAGGATTTCTGTGCTGCTGACAGCTTAGAAGGGAGGGCCAAGCCTTCTGGAAATGTCTACCTGGCAATTCTCAGCTTGATATTGGAGCCTATCTTTCCTTTCTGCCTCCACTGCTCAGGCTGTTCCATCCAACAATGGAGCCCAGACAGTTTGCCAGCGGATCTGGCAAAAGAAAAGAGTGGATGTGATTCCTGGAAAGGCAGTGGGGCCAAGGGTGGAGCGAAAGTTCCCTGACAGGCATGAGGTGATGTAGTTACAGGGCAGGATACACATAAAATTCCTCTCTTTTGTCTCCCACCTCACCCCCAAAAACCATCTTCCAGCTTCACCAACAGTCCTCCATATCGAGGATTTATAAGCAACTGAACAAGAGGGGCTTTATGAAGAAGGCAAGAATCTACTGAAAATACCCTGCTCCTCCATGAATGTAGGAAAATCCCAGAAAATCTTGGCCAGGTCAAAAGGTCTACGTCACAATGAGCCTGGGTCCAAATGGGGGGGATGATGTGAAGAATGGGTGTTTGCCCTTTTGGTCTCAGTGTAGAAACCAGCTGCCTGTGGGGTCATCTAAGGGACCCCGAAAAGGAGGGACAGAAGCCCAGGGGGATCCAGAGCTCTTGCAGAGGCAGGGTGCCCAGGGGCCACTGAGCCCCCAAGTCAGTCAATCAGCCACAGGTATTTATTGGGGTCCTACTGAGTTGGAAGTTCTCTGGGGCACATCATGAGACAGATAAAACGCAATTACTGCCCTAAAGGAGCTTAGAATCTACTTGAGAAGGCAAGGTTGGTACACTTAAATACAATTAAATGTGAGTGGGAGGCTGAGTGCTAACAATAGTCAGAAAAGGGGCCCCCAGCAAGGGCTGGGAGTGATGATAGAGGATTTGTCACTTTCCACACTTATTGGAAGCCTCTTCTATTTTCAAACATTCAGGAATGGAAATTTCACGCTTTTCCTAGGTGACCTCTTCCAATGTTTCATACAACTTTCTTGAAGTCTCCTTTGAGTCATCTTGTAACCTTCGGACATGGATAATGCTTGACTTTCTTGGGCCCAAGGACAGCCAGCCTTTCTTCCGTGGGTGGAGCCCCGGCTTCATCAGCTTCTCTTCCCACAGGTGAAGGAAGGATGATGGAAAGAGGCTGGGGTCCTGGAGGCCTTTGATCTTGGTCCTCCTCCCATGGTAACTGAGCAGTTCATCTTTCTGTCCCTCAGGGTCCTGGATTCCTCTCTGGGGCAGTCAGGCTGGCCTCAGCAGGAAGAGAGTCATCCTGGAGCATCTTTCTTTCCACATGGGGCAGCTGGTCTGGTTGGAGGTTCACTTCCAGAAAATGTGTCATCTGAATTAGGGTGACCCTTTCTGCCTCTTGAGCTGCAGAGACACAGAGCAGACTGTGAGGGCTCTGGGTAAGGACAGCACTGACTCTGATTTCCTAAGAACCACTCCCACCCACTGCAAGTTTTCAAGAACTTTCTGACACAGAAGCAATGGAGCCCTAGTTGGTTAGGTTAAGCCAGCCTACCCCCTGATAGGACTTGGACTTCGGGACCTGGGTCTGAGAACCTTAGCCTCCTCCACTTGCTGACAGAAACTCTCACCCTTTCTTCACTAGGTCTACATATCACAGAGCCGTCACTTTAATAAGAGTACTTAAACCTGGGCACATTGCTCTCAGAGAATCTTAGCAGGGCCTTGCAGAAGGGGGAAAATACAAGGTTTGATCCCAGGTCTGGACCCTGCACTCCTGCTCTCTGCTGTGAGGGTTGCTTATGAGGCTTATGATTAACATAGGCATCACAGCCTTTGTAATCCTCCAGGAACTTCTCCTTATGCTCTGGGATGCCATTGATACATAAGTACAGAGAAAATTTCTGATTTTATTGATTAAAAACCAAGGCAGTTTGGGCAGGGTGGCTCATGCCTATAATCCCAGCAATTTGGGAGGCCGAGGATCACTTGATGTCAGGAGTTCAACACCATTCTGGCCAATACGGTGACACCCCATCTCTACTAAAAATACAAAAATTGGCCAGGCATGATGGTACACACCTGTAGTCCTAGCTACTTGGGAAGCTGAGGCAGGAGAATTGCTTGAATCTGGGAGACAGAGGATGTAGTGAGCCAAGATTGCACCATTGCGCTCCAGCCTGGATGACAGAACAAGACTCTGTCAAAAAAAAAAAAAAGAAAAGAAAAGAAAGGAAGGAAGGAAGGAAGGAAGGAAGGAAGGAAGGAAGGAAGGAAGGAAGGAAGGAAAGAAAGAAAGAGAAAGAAGAAAGGAAGGAAGAAAAAGAAAGAAGAAAGAAAGAAAGAGAAAAAGAAAAAGAAAAAAAGAAGAAAGAAAGAAAAGAAACGAAGGCCAAGAGTGGTTAAATGTCTTAGGCTAGAATTTAGCTTTTCTACACTGAAAAGTCCTGGCAGGACTCTACGCCTGCCCAGCCCTGAGGGTGTCAGGTGGGAACCAGAACTCTTCTGTTTAGCCTTGGGACTACTGAACTCACAGGTCCTCCTTCTCCGGAGCTTCCTTTGCAATAGAACCAGAGCCATAAGCATAAACAGGGCCAGCATGGTAGAGACAGGAGCCAGGGTCCGAGAGCTGCTTTCATCTTCTGGAAAAGCACTAGAGCGGGGATGGAAAGAGCACAGGAGAGAGGAGGTTGGAGCCGGGCAGAAGATTAAAGACCATTTGCCCACGTCCTCATTTTACAGGTTGGGGAGCTGACGCCAAAGCAAGTGGGCGACCCTGGTTCCCATGGCAGGTTAGTGGCAGAACTGGGACTAGAATCTCTGTCTTCAGGCTTCCAAGCCCAAATCCTTTTCCCTCTTCCATCCATCCGTGTGTGGGCCCTGCAATGCCTCCCAGTGAGAAAGAGGTAGTAGTCAGTGACTCCAGCCTCAGCAGTGGGCTCTGCCACAACCTTTCCTTGTGGCTTCAGTGCATCACCCACTCTCTCTGGAGTTTCTATTCTTCATCTTTAAAAACAGAAAATCCTAATGAAGGTTCCAGCCTAAATATTGTCTTTCTGTCATTTAGATATCACTTGAAAACCACATGGAAATACTCAGGGAGCGTTCTCACAGCAAGGCCCCTTGAGTGAGGGAGGGCATCTGATGTGTATGTCACTGTCTTGTGGGTACAAAGGGAGAGAAGTGAGCAGAGGGAGAGGGGCCTCCCTTGCATGCCGGGGATGAGACAGATGTGGGGCCCCCTGACTGGGAGAAGGTGCCTGGGGGTTACCTCTTCACAGAGGACTCCTTGCCAGGGGGCCTCCAGGGTCCTACTGCCGGGGCCTGGCTCAGCGTTGCTTGGGGACCTCTGTCTCCAGTGGCAGCATCTAGGTCCCCTGCAGCACTTCCTTCCCCAGATGCTGCCTCTATGCTGGTCCACACACCTGCAGCTGGAGTTCCCAAGGTACACACGCCTGCAGCTGGAGTTGTTTCTCCAACATAGCCCAGAGATTGTTGCTTAGAAACTGGCGTTGCTTGTGGGAGGATTTCCCAGGCCAGAGTTTCTGAGACCAGAGCTGGTGGCCTAATGGTTCCTAGGACATTTTTGGCCGCATCAAGAGTGATCCTGACCCCCTCTGTGTCCTCCTTTGGCCTATCAGCCTTGGTAGTTGTCATCTCCCTCCTGTCCTTGCTGGCTCTCGCCCCGTTTGTCACTGAGCTTCTGGTGCCCCCCCAAACACCTTCTGTTGTATTGGACATGCTTCTGCTTTTTGCAGCTGGACTCTCTGGAATGGGAGCTGGTACTTTGACGGAACCCTCCGCCCAGCTGCCTGTCCCTGGAGCTGCTAGCCTGGTTGCTCCTGGGGTTTGGCTTCCCTCAGCTGAAGCTGTGGTCATGCTGGTTCCTGGAGTTGAAGCAACTGTGTCCCATGCTGTCCCCTGTCCTGAGGTCTGGGTGGTTCCTGGGGTCCATCTATTGGCCACCGGAAATGCTGTTCCATAGGATCGCATGGTGAGCTCCCCAACAGCTGGAGTGGCTGTGGGGAGGGTGCTGGAGGGACCTGTGTGGACAGCAGAGGGAAGCCACATGGGAAGGCTGGCAGGCGGCCTACTGGTTTTGGCAAAGGACACCAGGTTTCACATGTCTGCTAAGTGGAATGCAACCTCACTAAGAGATGCAGTCTTTGACCAATAGGATGGATAAAATAAAAAATAGGAAAATTTTTCATTATCCATTATCTGTGGCAGGCATTCTCTAGTCTGTGGCAGACACTGACATGTTATATTCCTATTTCCTTTTCCCATGCCCACATATTTTCTATCCAGCTGTCTTGAACCCCCAAGCTGCTTTCTCCAGAGGCCCACCTTCCAGCAGGTATTGGTCTTCAAAGAAGACAAAAGAAACACTGCAGTTCTAGCAGAGCAGCCAGTTCCAGCAGGTGGCTGGAGAGCAGCATCTAATAGAATTAACCTGCTCTCAGGCTGCCTTCTGTCATGCTGTCTCCTCTGCCAAGTGGCCTTTCACAGCCTGGATGCCCTTCCTATGCTCTGGGTGCCTGACTTGGGATCAACAACCAGAACCTGCCACAGAGGGCCTAGGCCTGGGATCTGTCAGATGCCTGCTGAGGGGCTCAGCAAGAGTCTGTGTGAGGGACAGCCCAGTTGCAATTCTTCTGTCCTGCCTGTCACACCTCCTCTGCAGTCCTGCCGCTTCTCCGCATGTCTGAACATGTAGCTCTCAGGATCCTAAGAAGCCGCATTATCCCATTCTTGGAGCCATCTCCAAATATATATTTCATGACATTTGGGGGACTCGGGTGGAAGAGTGTACATGCATTCACTGGGGGAAGTTTTTCCTAAAATCTCCCTTTCTTTTGAAGGTAGCCTTCTTCTGAAATGAAAGCCTACTTCTTAAAGTGTTTGCCTTGCCCCAGCTTTTCATTGTCACTTCCCTAATGTTTCAAGCCCTTCTAGGTCTCTGAGCCTTCTCTCGCACTTCCTCCTTCCTAGAACGTGCTTCACCAAGCTTGACCCATCAGCCATCAGCTCGTACCTGCAGAGATGGTCAGATTCATGCTTAAGAACAGCATGGCATTTTCACTTCCAATGCCGCAGAGGTAGCATCCGATGTCATCCGGGGACAGTTGGGACAGCCTCACCACAAACAGGCCTCTCTGTGGAAAGTCTGTGAGGGCCACACGGTCACGATAGCGATGGTGAGTGTAGTGGCTGGTGGACACAATGGTCTGGCAGATCCATCTTGGGGGCCCCAGACGGCACCAGTACTTCCTTTGGTGCCTGTTGACAGATGAGGGGGCATAATGGCAGCGGATGGTGACAGCTCCTCCAGGCTCCCCAGACACCAGCCTTGAGCCCTTCAATGCATTTGGAGCTGTAGAAAGAGAAGGAAGTCAAAGGAGAGGGAGTGGTGAGCATAGTCACTGTTTGGGGAGTCACGAGCTCTGAACTCTGCCAGAATTAGAGGTCAGGTCAGAAAATGCCACTGTGAACATGGCACAGAATCAATATAGAAATGGCAGAACTCAGCCATTGGGAAAGCTGATGTTGCCCCGAGGTATGGAAGATGAAAATGTCATCATAATCTTACCCACTATTTAGCTAACACTTATCCTGTGCTATCCTGGTCCATCCAGAGCATGGTTCCCCTGTGCTCCAATGCAGATGTTTAAAATGATGCTATCTAAGCACATGAATGAGGGCTGAGGCAACATCTGACACTCACTCACTCAGTCACTCCTCACTGTAGGTTTAGACAACACCGTCCAAACAATGCCACCGACGATAACATTAAATGATAATTTATCATTAAAATACAAAAATATTCACAATTATAAACAAGGACCCTTTCAGGACATCAGTGATGATTCCCTGATAGAAGGACTCTGGTTTGCATGGAATGTAAAAGAGAGATGCTAAACAGTAAGAATATATCAGTGTATCTTTCATGTGCAAAAGACGAGGAGCCCTGAAACACGAAAATCCCGTTCTGCTTGCTGGGTACCTGTCTGGACCAGTGGTTGCAAAATTCTTCACACTAGTCACTTTTCCATAGAAACAGAAACAACCAAATGCCACCATATAAGCACAGAGGAGCAGTACTGTGAATATGTCTGCTTGGCAACAGGCATAAGGACAATTTGTAGTTGAACCACATATATGGCCAGCTTCCTGAATGACTTAAATGTGATGGGGTGCAAGCAGAAACAAAGTTTATTCTTTCTCTCACTGCCTCTTCATATCTTCTCCATGGACATCTCTGATCCTTGATGAAATCTCAGGCACAATCTCATGTGTAGTAGCTTTCATAATCTCTCCTGGATAACAAAAAGCCCCGCTTAGTCTAAACTTACACATCCAGTCCAGTCCAATGAAAGATTACAACTCCAATCTCTTGCCCAGTCAAAACCTTTTCCTTTCTCCCAGCTGGGCTTGGAGTCTGTCATGGAGGAGGGGGGCATGGTTGGGGTCTCTTGCTTTGCTCTACCCCTTCCCCTATTCAAAGCTTCTGTTTGGGGGTCCCTGCAGTGTTGGGTAGAGTGGGGAGAGGAGAGGTGAATGAGACAGTTGTGATCTGCCCTTGGTGCTTTCTGGGCATGGCAGATGACCAAGATTGCCTCTTTTTTGCCTACCAGATATATTTTTAACATATATGGCTGTCGTTCTCTCCTTATGAGAACTGCATGTTTTTCTGCTGGCCTTTGGTGGCCACCACCCACAAGCCTATGACTTCTGGCTATCTGCCCTGCTCTGTGGTCATAGTCCCCTCTGGGTGGCCCTCTAGGTGGAGGCCCTGCATTTAACACAGGAAGCACACCTGTGTCCTGTGGTCAGAAGAAATCTGGGACAAAGGGCAAGCTTGTTGAGTGACTTTCTGGAAGTTCCTTCTCTTACTTGGCTTAAAGTGAGGAAAAAGTGATGTCTCCTGTCCCCTGGGACAAGTGGAGGGGACCACAACACAGGGACCTCTCTCTGACACAGTGAGCTCTGCAGCCGCTGATGATTCTCTCCCTCCCTCATTTGGCCTGGACAGATTCCCTCGGGGCTGTTGCTGGGACTAGCTCTATGGTGTCTTTCTGCAGCCCTGGACATGTGGTTCAGCATCTTGCGGTAGGATGTGGATGCCTGGCACCTATCAGTTTGTTCTGTCTTTAGGACCTCTAAACCCCAGAAAGTGCAGTTTAATATCCTTGATTTGGTTTGGATGTTTGTCCCCTCCAAATCTCATGCTGAAATGTGTTTCCCAATGTTGAAGGTGGGCCTGGTGGGAGGTGATTGAGTCGTGGGGGCATCCATCATGAATGGTTTAGCACCATCCCCTTGATGCTAAATGAGTTATTTCTCAGTTCACATGAGATCTGGGGCCTCCCCTCACCCCTTCTCTTGCTCCCTCTCTCGCTATGTGCTGTGCTGCTCCTGTTTTGCCTCCCCTATGAGCAAACGCTCCCGAAAGCCTCACCAGAAGCCAAGCAGATACCGGCACCATGCTTCCTGTACAGCCTGCAGAACCATGAGCAAAAGTATGCTTCTTTTCTGTATAAATTACCCAGTGTCAGGTATTTCTTTATAGCACTGTAAAAATGGCCTAATATAATCCTATTACCAGGAATGGTTAAGCAGTTTGTGGGTGCCAGAGCAAAATGAAAATGCAGGACTTCTTGTTCAAAAGTTATTAGGAATTTCAACATGGCAACAGCAGAGCATTAAGCCAAGTACCTTCTGAGTATGGGGTCCTGTGTGAATGCACAAGCCCGGGAAACCTACCCTGCCTATTATGTGTGTACTCAGGTCTAATTACTGGAAGAGTAGAGGTCATAAATGTTATGGCTGTACTGATACTCACTGTAAGTTTAATTAAACAACACAACCCAAACCATGCCACTAATGGGAAAGTTAAATTACCATTTAAATGTACCGAGTTGTGAATATTTGCAATATTCACAATGACAAACAAGGACCATTTCAGGACAACAGTGATGATGCCCTGATAAAGTGTGCATACCCCGGATTTCAGGGATTCTCCTGATCTGCATGTGGCACATTTGAGAGGAGCATGGTTCCATTAATCAGCAGGACGGGGTGGTCTGACTTTACAGTAGAAAGCTGATTAAGAACCCTTAATTGACCCTTGCAATGCACATAATTTTTTATTAATACCAAAGTTAAGAACCAATACCTTAAGGATTTATTTGATAGATCACTGATCAGTAGCTCTTTGTTATAAATAATAATTAAGGTTTGGGAAATTTTATATTAACTACCGTAAGAATTCAAGACCAGGCCAGCATTTTAGGGTCAATGTGTACCCACCTGGGGGCCCTGATGCCAATTCTCTGCTCATCCGTGGAGGTGGGTGCCCTGGCTCTCATCTCATCATTGTTACTCAGCAATTGTCTATTGCTATGGCTTCCATTAGGAGAGGCTAGGGCTGCCTATAGCTGTAGGGAGCCTGACTTGGTCTGAGAGAGCCTGAGAGGTCTGAGGTCCATGGTTGAACAAAGGGAGGGTAGAGGTTGTACCTGCAAAGGAGCTCTCCTCCCTCCAGCAGAGGGGCGACGAAGGCCTGAGTGTTCCCATGGTCCGGAGATGGGTCCTGGAGGGGAGAGAGCCCTCCCACAGCCATCTCGGATGGGGTCTTTCTTGTGGAAGGGTGAAAGAAGAACCTGCAGCAAAGGAAGGAGGTGGGTCATCAGGGAGCCATCCATGTGTCCAGAAAGGCACCCACAGAGGAAGAAGCAAACAGCCAGCTCCAAACCCCTGCCAGGCCACATAGCTCCAGGCCATCCATCAAGTAAGAGCTGCCTGCCCTCCTGCAGCTTCTTCCTCCCACTGCTACCACCTTGCTGGGGTCTCAGGCAGCAACTGCCTAGGGGGGTGCTGCTAGGCAGCTGCGAAGGGGGTAGGGAAGTGGGAAGGCAGCAACCACACCCCCTTCCTGGACTGCAGGCCTTGTGGGGATGAGGGAGTATACCTTTAAATGAAGATTGAAGTGCTGACCAAAGCATTTAACTGGAAACTTTAAATGATCAAATTTAGAACGTTTGAGACTTAAAGCAATTAATTTAGGACTGTTACTTAGCAGAAAAATCATGGACCTGCCTGAGTTGTCATTTGGGGGCAGGGGAAGCCTGCTGTTACTGAAAATTTTAAAAGGGACAGCAGGAGGTTAAAAAGGTGGCGTGATTTTATCACACAGAGTGCTTACTCAAATATTGGCTGCTTTTTTTTGTTTTTATTTTTCTTTTGAGATGGAGTCTCGCTCTGTTGCCCAGGCTGGAGTACTGTGGCACAATCTCAGCTCACTGCAACCTCTGCCTCCCAGATTCAAGCGATTCTTCTGCCTCAGCCTCCCAAGTAGCTGGGACTACAGGTGCGTGCCACCACGCCCAGCTAATTTTTGTATTTTTAGTAGAGACAGGATTTCACCATGTTGGTCAGGCTGGTCTCGAACCCCTGACCTTGTGATCTGCCTGCCTTGGCCTGCCAAAGTGCTGGGAGTATAGGTGTGAGCCACTGCGCCCAGACTTACTGGCTACCTTTGATTTATTAAAACTCTGATTTGTTTTTAAGCCAGTTGTTAATCCTTTTTTTTGGTATTATCATAGAATTTTCATTCATTCATTAATTTATTCAGTCATTACTTATTAAGCATCTATTTGGAACTAGATTCTAGGTACTGGGTACTCTTGGCGCATACTCATTATATTCCTCAATGGTTCCTTATTACCATCAGAATAAAATCTACTACAGCGTGGAGATGGGGCCATTTGTCATCTAAGCATGGTTTATACCTGGACAGTTTTACCATACCAGCCTGTGAGGAACTTTAGGGCAGCCTGGAAGACTCAGGTCTGGTTTTGTAAGCCCTGAACCTGGGCTGGGTTTGGGACTCACCTTGTAGCAGGCACAGTATGAAGAAGAAAGGCATTTTCCATCCTGCCTTCCTGTTGGCAACCTGCAAAAAACACTGTAAATGAAAAGAGGCCTGAGAGAAGCTGGGTGAGGGCAGTGGGGACTTGAGAGAACAAACATCTTCTCGCTTTGGGATCTCGGTTTGCTTGGCGCAGGGGCTGGGTTGCAAATATCTGAGAGTAAGACAAGCACTTCCCTCCCTGAGAAAGCATGACTTTATCCTTAGCCTCCTAAGCATGCACATTTTGGTCACGTCCACGAGGCTAAAATGTCCCTTACCCTTAAGGGTTCTGTGTTCAGAAGAGGTGAAACTCCCTCTGTAGGATTCTAGCCTGGGCACCCACTTGCCAGCCTGGAGCTCTGAGTTTGTGGGAGCACCGTGTAATGGAAAGGCCACATTTGAAGTCTAAACTCTAGTTGGAATTGTGGGACCTTGGAAAGTTAGTCTCAGGGATTCGATTCCTTTTCAGGGGAATGAAGGAATCTGCATGGGGTGGTTGTTTCACAGCTTAAGTGAGATTGTGGTAAAGTGCCAGCAATGAGCCTGGAGTAGTCCACTTCTGTTCCTCTCCTCGCCACTTCCTGTTCACAGAAGGGGAATTGGTTTTTTCAAGGGAAGATTTCTGTTTCACTGTTAGTGTGCCTCTGGTCAGTAACAAGGAGTTAAAAATTAAATCTCAGACCAAGCAGCTCTCTGCACTGGGGTGCTATTCTGTTTCTTCTCCACAACTTCTAGAAAGCCCTCTCTGTCCCCCAATCCACACTGACCTTCACCCCTCTCTGGTCTCTCCCACTGGCCTGGGGAGCTTCCAGAGGGGACGGCTTTGTGTTTCATCCCTCTCCCATCATGCTTTGAAAGGGGATCTAGCACATTGTAGATGTGAAATGCACAGCTATTGTGAACAGTAACCCTCCTCTTTTAATGGACACCCTACTGATCACTACTCAAAGGTCTTTCACCACTTGCTGATGAAAAAGACAGATTGTGGCTGGGTGCGGTGGCTCACGCCTGAAATCCCAGCGCTTTGGGAGGCCGAGGTGGGTGGCTCATGAGGTTAGGAGTTCAAGACCAGCCTGACCAACATCTTTACTAAAAATACAAAAGTTAGCCCGACGTGGTGGCACACGCCTGTAATCCCAGCTACTCAGGAGACTAAGGCAGTAGAATTACTTGAACCCAGAAGGTGGAGGTTGCAGTGAGCCCATGCCACTGCACTCCCACTTGGGTGACAGAGCAAGACTCTGTCTCAAAAAAAAAAAAAAGACAGACATTGTACGTTATACTTCTTTTGTATTCCCTAGAGGGTATTCATGGATGCTTTTTGATTGATTAAAAATCTACTCTTTGAATCTATCTACTGCTTCTGTTTCTGGGACCTATAGATTTTTTAAAAAGCAAACTAAAGTTAGCCAGTGAGTTTTCTTCCTATTCTGTTATGTTCCTCACTACTGTTAAGGACAGGCGCTAACAGTCCATGGCTTGGCCCATGGGCAGAAACCCCCTCACTCCCCAAACAGTTTAAGCCATGCAAAGCCACTGGCCAGTTTGGGACACAGGCTGTGCAGGAGGGAATCACAAAGAGGAAAACAGGGAATAGGGGAAAAAAGGAGGCAAAGGAAGTAGGAGAATGGGGAGAGAAAAGGAGAGGTAGGAGGTGAAAGAAGGGAAAAGGGAAGAGAGGGGACAGAAGAGAAAAGTAGAGAGTCCATGGGGTGGCCCTGAGCTTGTTTTCCTGCAATGAGACTTGGCAAGTTGTCACCTCAGCTTGGCTCTGCCCAGCCCTCTCCACTGAGGCCTTTCCCTGTTCTATCCAGTTTGAGTCCCAAGGGTGGCCAGATCTTTAAAAGTCGATAGGCTCTTTATGCATGTTTCTGTGCCTTCCCTCTAGCAAGTCCCCTAGCTTGGGCACTGCGATGGCAGTCTCAGACCCTTCCCTGCCTTACAGAGCTTCCTGTCCCCACCCGGAGACTCTCCCAGGGTGTTCTTGCACCTAATTCATAATTTGATTAATATTCACCAAGTCCTGGCTGATTCTGGGGCTGGCACCTAGACACCCGCTGGGCAAATTTTTCTAAAGCACTAAGTGCTGATGCAGCATGTGTTGGGGCCAAAGTCTCTGCATCACACCATCCAGTTCCTCTGAAGCCACCGGTGCAGCAATCTCTGGGCTTCAGGAAGAAAAGCCGGTTCCATGGGGCAATGAGGAAGCAGGAGTATAAGATAAAATGTTTCCAGGGAATTATCAGCTTTGATTGGAAGCTGGAAGGATAATATTCAACGGAATGTCTCCAAGTCACCCTCTCTGCCAATGACCTTCAGAAATCCTTTCTCCAGGAGACAGGGGGCCATAATTCAGTAGCCTGGGGCCACAGGCTTCTGTTACTGCACACTGCATTTTAGGGGATGAGACCACATGAGGGTACTCTCTTGTCTTGCTGGGAAGGGCATGCACCTCACCTCAGCTTCAGCACAGGCTGCTGTGTGACTTCCCAGATGCCTACTGGCCCTCTGAGCCCCAGTTCATTCCTATCCCCTCTCCACATCCCCCGGGCAGCAGATAAGAAGGGAAGGAGTCAGTGTGGTATAGAGGAGAGAGCACAGAACCAGGACTCAGGAGGGGCTGCAGCAGCCTGAGGCTGCTGCAATAACTTGGCCAATGTTCTGTTCCTCTCCTCTATGAAAGAAGAGCTTTGCCCACATGTTCTCCATGTTTCTTCTCTTTGTAACGTTTTTTTGGTTCTAAATTATCCAGGACTTCTAAGGAACCATGCACTCTGGTGGGTGTGAGCAGAATAATAGGGAACTGAGAGGGAGCCCTTATGTTCTGGACCCTAGAACCCTTAACTGGCCTCCTGGGAAGAAGCCCACCTGCTCTGGGAAGGGCACTGAGGAGCATGTGTGACAGCTATGACTGCAGTTCACCCCCCACATTCAGAGGCAGGATCCCAACCTCCAGGAGAAAGCCTCATTTCACCTTTTGTTCTCTGAGCTTCAGTGTGGCCTCTCCATCCATCTCAGTCCAGAAACAAGATCCACGTGGACTTTTCTTCTCATGAGATGCAGGTGTTTGGACGTCTTCTAGTTGCTCTTCTTTAAACCTGGAGACTGAGAAGTCAAGGTGGTATGTTGGAAAGCAGCTGGAGCTAGTAAAAGAAGGTTGGGGTGTAAGGCATAGCTCTGTCACTCACCTCAAGTCACTTCTTTTTGGATTTTATTATTTATAAGAGGAAGCCAGTCCTAATCCCTTGTCTTTCTTACTGTCACTTATTCCTGAAGAACTTTTCCAAGGGTGGTAACAGTAGCTTCAAGAAAGAAAACAGTGATCCATGTCCTTCCTCCTCTTGTGTCCCCTCCAGTCCAGGGTCTCAGACTATTTAGGGTGCCCCAGCTTACCAGCCCATTCAGGCATCTCCCAGACAAGTGATGCAACAACTTGGGCAGGAGGGCAGGGAAAATTCAAAATTCAAGAGAGGAATTCCCCTGCCATTTGGCTGGCAGCTGGTGCCCTTCAGCTGACCTGGCCCCTCCAACTCTCATAGAGAAGCACTTTGGAAAGCTTGGATCACTGACTTCAGAGCTGCATGAGCTGGTGGTTACTAATTCATGTTCTGGACAAAGCATAATACAGTAAATGAGACGATCTTCATGGAAAGAAGACACTGAGAAGTGTGGCTTACCCAAATAGATGACATACTTGAAAAATACCCCAATATTTCCATTTGGAAAATAGTTTATGGGGTTTTTTTCCTTGTAAAAGATGTGATCTTCCAATCTCTGTTGGTCTGAAACTGACATTAAAATGGCTTGTACAGCTGAAGCACTCAACAATGAATGGGCACAAGGGGATGGGGGTGCTGCAAGCTGTAATTTGGGACCTTCACTAGGACCCCTGATAGATATGATAATACGGCACCTCTGAGCCATTTAGAAAGGGCAACTCTTTCTTAAGAATAAATTCAGTTGGTATATTGTTGTGCAATTTGCCATAGCCATAGATGGCAGCATGTATTCTCCGTGCGATTCCCCTTCCAAATTTGAAGGCAGATTGGGGGTAGAAACTGAGTCACTGAAAGCAATAGCAGAGGAAGAGAAACAACTCTATGGGTGCTTGGAGTTCGGCCGTGACAGGACAATTGTGCACTTGTGTGTGCTGGTAACTGCGTACACAGCAGTCTATGCTGCTCTCCCAGGACTTGGTCAGCAGCTTCCAGTGCTACAGCTCCAGATCTTCACCTCCATCTATAGCCTCTCATATTAGTTAAAATACATCTACAATGTGAGTGGTCTCTCCTTAGTAATGGCGCTGTCGAGCAGCTCACGACCCGAAGAACTGTATACAGTGGACTTGCCTTCCGAGACTCGTTTCCAGAAATGAATGATCTTCTTGTAGGTGGTAGAGAGGTAGCTATGCCTCTCTGGCTAGGTTCTCCCCTTCCACTCCTCATGGAGCAGTATAGTGTCATGTTTGATCACATAGACTCTGGAGTCAGACTCCCCCCTCCTCTCAGTTAAGATCTCAGTTCTACTTTTTACTGGGAAAATGGCATGGGAGGAGAAAATAGCACCTATCTCATAAAGTTATTATGTGGATCAAATGTGATAATCCATATAATTCAAAGTTCTTAGTATGCAGTTAATTTTCATTAAACATTAGCTGAGAATATTATTAGCTTGGCTTGTAGCAAAGCGAGCAGGTGTCTTATCATGATCGAACTCTCAAAAGAAAAAAAATTCCTTTGATGGTTTTCATCTATTCAAGGGTCCTCTCCCTCCCTCCTTCCCTTCCTTCCTTTATTCCTTTTCCTTTCCATTATTTTCGCATTTGAAAGATTAAAAATTCATCAATTTGTCTAAGGACACTTCTGAATTAAATTTATATTCTTAAGTAAACGTTTGTCAAATTTTCACCATTTTGTAAATGTTGCTGCCATTTGCATCCTTAAGGGCATATTTTTCTGTTTTATCTACTTTCGAACACTTTGAAGACTTTTTGATTACAGAAACCAAAAATTATAGTAAAGTACAATTAATTGTAATGCACTGGTCCAGTTTCCAGAGCACTTTCTCAGAGCCATGATGTCCCTTCTCTGAAGCTTTATGGAGGAGAAAACTCCATACTGGCTGCTTCTCTTGGGGATACAATTGAATTTTCTTATGCAGTACAAAGCCCCAGGGGTTCCTTTACATAGATATATGACACTATAACCTTCTGATTTTAGGCCCTAGACTCTGGAATCAGGCTTGACCAGATGTCAGATCTGGGAAGAGCTTTGTCCATTCCCTGTCCTCCAGTTCCCACCTCCAATCCCCCAGTTAGCAAATGACTTCGTTAAACATACACACATGAGAGTAAAAACCAGCAAACAGAAAACTAACCCAAGAAAGGAAAGCTACTTGTGCTGTAAAACAATCCATATGGATCTCTTCCCTCTCCAAAATGTGCTTTCTAGTGTGTAATGAGGAGCAGTGGACAGAGGTGCTTTAGGTTCCCACGTGGCTCACCCAATCCTGTCCCTTTCCTTGGTAGTCAATGCTTATCCTCCTCCTTATGTGTTATGGCAGCTTTCTGCCCGCTGTACCCACTTTGTAAGCTTTTTCTACCCTTGTTGTCTGCTGGAAAGACACATGGTCCCTCCTGGCTCAAGTAGAATACTAAGTATTGAAGAAAATGTCATTTAAAAACACCTGCATTCATACAAGTCCTTGGTTACTTACTTAGAAATTCACAAAGGAAGGTGAACTATGAGACTTGTCACTCCTCCAAATGACAACGGAAGAAAGTATTTGTATAGCACAAATAATCATTTTATAATGGCATTTAGCAAGCTTTTATAACCTCAACCACCACTTACCTGATAGCAAAGCTGGCAGTTCAACAATATTCAATGCCTAAACACAGGAGGCATTCCAAAGGCAGTTAGTTGAGTGCTGAGACAGTTTAAGTTCATGTACAGGCTGTTGGCAAAAGCACAGAGTAAAGAATCCCAGGAGATTATTTCATAGATGGGAGCATTTTAGCCTAAGACTTGAGCTGTAGCTCATTCTAGAATGTTGGTATGAATTGCTGTTGGAGAACATGATCAGCACCTCTTAGCATAATCTTTCTGGAGTGACTTGAGTCTGAGAATGGAAATGAATATGTTTCTTACTGATTAAGATTATTCAGTTAGGATGCTATTTTTAATACACATTCTCCTGTGATAATGAATCACTGGTCCTCGTAGGATGGAAAGGGCCCCCAAAAAGTTAACTTGCCACTAGGGAGGCTATTGGTCTCCGTCTTCTCAAAGAATGGTGCTATTTGTGGGGGCTTGGGGTTCATCTCTGTTGCTGGCAGGTTGAATGTTTGATAGCAATAGTAACTAACTCAGTGTTGATTAGTGGGAGCCTATACTGTTTGCTGGGCCCATGCATAGCCTTCATTCTTCTGATAGTGCACCTTCCTTAATGTGTACACTGTGTTAGCACCAGGGTGGCCAATGGCTGAAGCTGGCTGATGTCAGAAGACCAAGCCATCCTGTCTACTTGGCAGTTAGTGGTTCTTCCATGGTGGATTCTCTCTGGTGAGCATTAGCATGTGATACAAAGATCTTCACACTTCCTGCCCACTCCCTTGTCCCTCCATGTTCCATTACCCCCACCTTTCACTCTGTATGTATTCTAACATCAGGTCATTTCTCCTTTCACACAAAATAGATGACCAGGTGCACTGTCCAAGCTCTGTCCCTTGGATGGACTTTCTCCTGACTCTGTCTTTTAAGACCATTCCTTGTAGTACACCTACTATCCACTTTCGACTTGAACCAAACCAACTCATCTATAAACAAAGCTTGGGTTTTCCCCCTGTCTGCCATTAGCTATCAAGTATGCTCTTCTGTGGCCCCTTATGAGCCCTGGGTGGGGCACTTGTGTAACAGTGGTAGTTATTATGAGAGTCCGGGCTGCCTGCTTATGCAGCTTGCTGTGCTTTCAGGTCCTTGTGCTTGATCTCAGCTAAAGTGCTTATAAGTCATGATGAATTGCTGCTGGGTCTGCCTGACCTTATGACTTGGTGGGTGTAATAACTCTTAGCTCATGATGGGTAGTTCCAGACGTATACTCATTTGGTGTCCTGTGTTCAGTACTGTGTCTCAACTAGGACTCGGTGTTATACTAGGAGTTTTTTTTCAAAAGGCACGTGATGCTCCCCTGAAGATGCCATGGCCTTGCAAAAGAATCTTAGGGTTCACGTGACTAGGGAGTGATTCTTCCACTAGGGCTTGCCATAAGCTCCGCACAGCATCTTTTCGCACCACCTAGACCTCCCACACTAGTGAGTGCAGGGCTGCTTACAGCTAAGCCTGGACCCGCTGCAGAGGCTTTTCCTGCTCTGGGCCCCACTCAAAGGTAGAAGCCTTTCATGTCACTAGGTGTATGGGCCACAGCAGTATTTCCAGCTGTGGAGTATGCTGCCTCCAGAACCGAAGAGGCCTGTCAGATGTGCTGCTTCCTTCACTGTGGTAGGAGGCGCAAGGTGTAAGACAAGGTGTACTTCGTCTTTACTTCGGATGAGGTTTCTTGGCAGGCTCTTTATCACTGGACTCCTAAAAATATTACCATGTGACAGGTCCCTGAATTTTCATAGGTTCGCCTCCATCCTCTGATCCACATGTCTTACGAAGGCCTCCAAAATACAGCCACCTCTTGTTCATGTGGCCTGACTAGCATGAGAGCATCAAATAATGGGTCAATGTGACATTTTTAAGGGTATCTAGATGATGTTGATTCCTTTGGACTATATTATGGCAGAGGACAGGGGAGTTAACATAGCCCTGGGGCAAAAACATAAATATGTATTGTTACTCACCTGTGTAGATGCAGTTGGTTTCTCACTCTCTTCTCTGAAGGGAATAGCAAAGAATGCATTCACCAAATCAAGGCTGTATACCACGTACATGAGGCTTTGCCAATCTGCTTGTAGCAGGTAAACAGACACAGTGGCTGAAAATGGGGTTACTCTTTTGTCAAGTGTGTGGTCATTTACTGTCATCCTGCAGGGTCCACTTGGTTTCTGCAGGGGACAACTATTGAATTAAATTGAGATATCATGGGAACTGCCATTCTTGTATCCTTTTGACTTTTATGGGTGATATTAATATCCAGAATTACCCACAACACATGATATTGTTTTTATATCTTGGCTGGGGATGGGGCAGTTTCAGAGGCTTCACTTGGTCCTACTGTGATAGTTCTGAGCCCACAGTCCTAGGCTCCAATGATCCAAGTAGCAGGTATATGAATCCCAATTATACATTCAGAGACTGGAGAAATTACCACTGGGTGTAAGCTGGACCTTGACCAGGACTTTACTTATTATCTGGTTCCCACATGTCCCACTAGTTAGAACAGTAGCCATGAGGATGCTTTGATTCTCTGGGCAACATGCCAGTTTGGTACAGTTACCCAGGTAAATGACCCTGGGTCCCTTTGGGAAGGGCTTATGGAATCGTTACTCTGTATGTTTACCGGGGTGTTGCACGATTCTTTCTTCCAGAGACCTGACTGAGTCCAACTCTGAAAACTGGTTCAGATTCAGAAGAGGCCAAAGGATCATGACATTGTATTGGGGCTACTGCTTTGAGACTCCTTATTATCCATCCTTGACTTCTTCTAGTGGTCTAAGCTAAGAAACATTCTCGTTGGTCGAGTATCTATTTTGCCTCTATGGGCGCTGTGTTCCTTTAATCATCTCTGTAATTCTGTGGGTCAGATCTTCTTGGCTGCCAATCCAACCCCACTGCGCATTGTAATAACTTCATCCACCTGGCTTCTGCAGTTAAGTGCCACCACCTGGTTTCTTTGGCGCTGGGCCTATCGTCACCATTGGTATCACTGAGTCAAATTCTCTACCTGGTCGGTCGCAGTGGCTCAGATCCTATATTACAGTGCCTGTAATCCCAGAACTTTGGGAGGTCAAGAGGGGTGGATTGCCTGAGGTCAGGAATTCAAGACCAGTCTGGCCAACTGGCGAAACCCCATCTCTACTAAAAATACAAAAAAAATTAGCCAGGCATGGTGGTATGAGCCTGTAATCTCAGATACTCAGGAGGCTGAGGCAGGGGAATTGCTTGAACCAGGGAGGTGGAGGTTGCATTGAGCTGAGATTTCACCACTGCTCTCCAGCCTGGGCAACAGAGTAAGACTCTGTCTCAAAAAAAAAAAAAAAAAAAAATTCTCTACCTACTTTTCCAACCATCAATCCTGGCTTATCGAGGAGATTTCCAACTGATCTTTTCAGTCATGCTATTTTCCTTCTCACTAGATCATTTCTTTTGGGTTTTGTAAATGGTATAGTCTCTGGCCCTTCTTATAGAACAGAATCATCTGGTAGGCCTTCCAGCCTCATGGTGTATCCACTCTAGCATGCTGACTTCCCTGAGCTTTTTTATTTCTACCTCTACTGTCTGCTGGGGTAGTGCTGGCATTTCAATCACATCAAGCTTGGGCCATCACTTTCTCCCTGCTTTCAGGAGCCAATTTGAGCAACCAGGTCACATCACCTCCTGGGGTCCTTGCTAGAGTGTCAAATCCTGTATCTCTGGAGAGTGATCCCAAATCAGTACACTCTTCCTTGTCCTACCTGATGCTCCCAGCCCCTTGATCCGGCATCTTCAGGATCCAGTCCTGCATGAACTCATCTGACTTTTGCTGGTGTAGGCTAGCTAGGACTAGCAGCTCATTTGAGGTCTTTTCTTCCATTATCAGACCCAGCACATACCCAGTTGGGTTATGCTATAACATACCCCTAGTTATAAGCCTAGTTACAAGGAGCAGAGATGGTGGGGAGAGGCCTGTGTATTGTCTTCGAGTAAGGTGGGGGAGGGAGAATTGGGAAGGGAGAGAGTAGTTAGCTCTTAATAGGGACAGGTGGGCAAATCCTGCAGGATCAGAAGATTTAAAACAATGTGGGAGTACAACATTTGGGGTTCATCTACTCGAATGTTCCCACCCAAGTTCCAGAGTCCAAATGCCCTCCAAATGTCTCCATTGCCTTTAGACTTAAGCCTGTAAGTGTCCATGAAATAGAAAGGGCAGAGCAACCTTCCTTTGTAGAGAGATTGTTGTGTGCCTTGCCCAACTTGCCTCAAATCACACAGAAGCCGGTAACAAGGGGGTGCCCAAGGATCATTTTCCTACCAAATACTGAAAAAATCAAATCTCCAGATTTGCTGCAATGGGACAGGCTCCATAATGATGAAGAATTTCATCTTGATTTAAGTTTGCTAAGTTATAAATAAATGCTGTTTAAGCACTACATTGACAAAATTGCTTAATTTAAGAAGGCAAAATATCTTACTATCTTCAGAGATCACTACCCTTGATCTTTATTCACTTTTTAAAATGGATCCTACATAAGAATGCCCTAGGAAATGATGAAGTTCCACTCTGACACGTAGGATCCCCAGTGTTCCTGGAGTCATCTCCTTCCTAACTGTTCAATTCATGAAGCTGAGCTTCATTTTGAAAGACAGAAGAGAAAGGGATCTTGCAGTTCTACCTACTTTGGCATGGGAGTTTTCCTGTCTAAAAGGAAGCCCTTCCTTTCTCTTTAACAAATCTTTATCAGGCACCCACAGATCACAGTGCTAGGAATATTAGGGAGTATAGTAAGACATATATACACGGTTACTGTCCTCAAAAAATTTAGTACCTAATTGGGAAGGAATAGGAAAACTCAAATATCGAAGCAGGTCTCACATATTCAAAAAAATAAAACCTCCAAAGAGTGAGAGAAATTAATGGCCCATTTCCTAATGGCCCAAAGACATTAGGAAAGCATTCTCATGTAATCCTACATCGTCATAGAATCATAAAGTAGGAGACCTTAGAAGTGACCTAATTCAAGTCTCTACTCAATAAACTGTATTTTCAGAGACTTCTTTTAAAAGTAGGCATTCAGTCTTAGTTTGGTTATCTCAGGGACAGGGAACTCAAGTCAAGTCCATTTTCAAATATTTCTAATTTTTAGGAAATTCTAATTGAGAAAAATCTAATTTCTTTTAATTCCTACCTATTGGCACTACTTACATCTTCTGAAAGGAGAAACATAGGATTAAATCTACTCCCGCTTCTCTCAGTAGCCTTTGAAATAGTTCTCCAGAGTCTTCTGTTTGTTCACCTTGTTAAATGAAGTTTAGCCTAAAGCTGCCTCCTTACATATTTTAAATTGGGCCTAAGGGTTTCTCTATACATTGTGAACTCTAACAAGTGGAAGTGTAAACAGACCGTAGCCTACACTTGTGCCAATTACTGACTTTTGACCAATTAAATGTGGTCAACTGTTTGAACCGTGTTCAAATAAGGCAAACGCTGAGCGGTAACCAATCCAGTTGTTTCTGTAACTCACTTCCGTTTCCTTGTATGTCATTTTCCTTTTTCTGTCCGTAAATCTTCCACCACGTGGCTGTGCTGGAATCTCTGAGCCTATTCTGGCTCAGGAGGCTGCTTGATTCACAAATCGTTCATTGCTCAATGAAACTCCTTCAGATTTAATTCAGCTGAAGTTTTTATTTTATCAACCTAAACATTTCTCATTCCTTTGAACTAAAATCATAGAATATTATTGATGCAAATGGCCATCTTTTATTACAATGTCTATTTTCTGCCAGTGCCCATGCCTGCCACTATCGCATTTAAGTATTGCAATGACCCCATAAGTCAGATGGTATTACTACCCCTATCATATGGATAAGAATTCTGGAGCCTCAGGGAAGTTCAGCCTCTTCTCACCATCTGAGTTGTTCCTTCTAGATGAATTTGTTTGTCAATGTGTCTTGAAAGCTTCTGGGAATTAAGCCTGTAGGTAATGGTTTTTTTGAGCAGGGTAGTGGCGGTAGACAAAATGTACTAGAAGGAAAACATTCGGAAAAATGAAAACCTTTTAAGAAACTGTGACAACAGCCAAAGGTGATAAGGTTGGGATGGCAGTGATAAGTAGCACAAGGTCAGGTTGATTACTCTGGTGTTGAGGAGTGAGGGGATGGTGGGGTAGAGAATGGGAAAAGATAGGGGGATTAATTTAATGAGCCTTCAAGTATTTATCAAGAAGGTACTATGCACCAGGCACTTTGCTGGGTTCTGGAAAGGGATAGTGAACAAAACAGACACATTCCTTGATTGATAGTCTGCTGGGGGAGAGGAACATTAACCCAATTAGCATAGCAAGAAGTATATACAATATAAGTGATTTAGAAGTATTGGTACGTATTAGGAAGGGAAAGAATAGGGCTCTAAGGAAGCAATCGGGGATCATTCTGGAATGGGAGAATGTGCTATGTGACCTTAAGGTTGGTTGGTCATTCTTGGTCATTCTGATGGTGAGAAGCCCATCTCCCAGTTCTAAGTGATACGCTCCAAGTTTGGCCAACTGCCCAGCACCCACCAGCTGCTGACTGGACTCAGAGGGAGAATCTGTTTTTAGATGGTGCCTGACTTGAAGCACCCTCTAGTGTTAAGGAAAGGAAGGTAACAGCCTGAAAGAGGGAACTGGGGAAAGACAAAAGAAATAAATTGAGACTTGTTTTGGGAAGAGGTGGGCTGAGGAGAAGCCCCAGAGGCCTGGGCTAACAGCGCTGAAGATGGGCTTTACAGAGTGTGTCCTACACCCCAGCTGAGAAAGCAGTAACGAGCCAGGAACAATTCCACTGATCTACATGGTTTTACTCATTTACTCTTATGAGAAGTTACTAGTAGAACTCTATACTACAAGTCTGGAAACCGTGACACAGAGGCTAAATAATTTCTCTAAGGTCACATAGCTTTAAGGGGGTAAAGAACAGAGTCAAGAGCTAGTGTCACTATGAAAAATGGCCCTGGCAGATCTCTCTATCCCAGTGCAGGTTTGAGATGATTTAGATGTGCTTGGCTGAGCTTTTCTTTGCAACAGCTTGCCTGGGGGCTGATAAAGAAATTCAAACAGATGTGATAAGCTGTGCTACCTGTTGCTGGGCTGATGCTGTAGAAAAATCCTAACGTCTCAATGGCTTAGCACCATAGACTTTGTTTCTCACTCAAATGAAGTTCTGTGGGGCATGGCAAGGGATCTCCAAACCACCTCTCAGGGGCCAAGCTCCCTCTGTCTTGTGGCACTGCCCTCTTAACACTTGGCCTCCAAATGCACTGAGTCAGGGAAGGAAGGGAGGGAGGAGGTACACTAGCTTCATCCCAAAATTGTTACACCAAACTTCCATTGTTAATTAGCCTGAATTAGTCACATGGACCCAACTTACCTGCAAAGGACAGTGGGGAAATGAAGAGACATGGATTATTAGGAGAGCACTATGGGTTCCCTAAAATGGGACTGATGCCGGAGCCCAGCAGCAGACCAGCAGAGGCAAAGAAAAAGTGGATGAGCATAAGCAGTGGTTCATTTCCTTCCCCGCCCTGCAAAGCAAGATAACGCTCATTGGACTGTGGGAGAACACAGCCTGTCCTTGCCTTGGGTCAGCCTGTTTTTGCTTTTCCACTCTGCTCCTGTCCCAGGGAAAGAGCAGGAAAGTTGGGAAAAGGGTCACTCCACAGAGCAGTGAGAAGTTACACTTAGTTTGTGAAAGGGGAAGAAAAAATAATCTCTCATCTCTTGGATGTGTGGGGAGACAGTGACTGAGGAGAGAGCACAGAGACTTGAGCCCCTGGAAGTTCAGTGTGAAAACCTAATCCCTGAGGAATTTGCTGTCCTTCCTCCTTGTGGGGTGTGGCTCCTGTGGTCCCCACTTCCTGGTGTTTATGCCCCTGTGTAGTCCCTTTCTTGGGTGTTGGTGAGACCTGTGACTTACATTTAACAGTAGAATACAGCAAAGGTGACGAGAAGTCACTTCTGTGGTTAAATACAGAATGAGAAGATTGTAATGCAGGAAGACTCTGTCCCTTGCTGGCTTTGTTGAAGTTGGCTGTCATGTTGTGAGCTGCTCAGTGGAGAGAGTCATATGGTAAGGAATGGAGGGCAGCCTTTGGCACATAGACAGCAAGAAACTGAGGCTTTCAGTCTGGTCACCCACCGGGACCTGAATCCTACCAATCATCACGTGAACTTGGAATTGGATTTTTCCCAAGTTGAGCTCTTAGATGCAAACCCAGACCTGGCTGACACCTTGGCTGAAGGCTTGCAGAGGACCCAAAGCTATGCCAGGACTGTGGACCAAAAGAAAGCAGGAGAGAAATGTGTGTTGTCCTAGGCTGCTGACTCTATGGTAGTCTTGGTATGCAGCAATGGATAAGTAATGCATGGGGGTCAGAAAGTGTGAGATGGGAGCGCATTGGTTTCCTAGGGCTGTCATAACTAAGCACTATAAACTGGGTGACTTAAAACAGCACAAATCTATTCTCATAGCTCTAGAGCTAGAAGTCTGAAATCAAGGTGCGGGCAAGGCCATGGTCCCTCTGAAGCATCTAGGGGAGGATCCATCCTTGCTTCTTCCAGGATTTGGTATCTCCAGGCATTCCTTGGCATATGACAACATCACTCCAGTCTGTCTCTGGCTTCACATGGCCATCTTCCCCATGTATCTGTCTTCTCCTTTTCTTATAAGGATATCATACAGGATTAAGGGCCTTCCCTACTCCGTATCACCTTAATTACATCTTCAATGATCCTATTTCCAAATAAGGTCATTCTGAGGGACAAGGGGTTAGGACTTCACCATTTTTTTTTGGCACATTTCAACCCATAACAAGAAAAAAAAAAAAGAGAGAGAGAGAGAGAGAAGAGCTGACAATTGAAGTATCATCAGGAAAACAAGCACCTTCTTGGTGGGCCAGGTGAACATATCCAAGCAGTCTGCACATTCAGAGCAAGGATGAATGGCTTTGTAGGTGAGGATCTCAGAAACTGCAGGGAGTGGACCCTTCCCTTCTCTCCAGGAGCTGCTTGAAATTTGTTTACAAAAGCCTAACTTCACCAGCTGAGAGAATCCCCATCCAGAGAATGACTTTTTGCACAGCTGCCAAAAGGGTTGTGTGACCTGCCTCATGGCAGGGGGTGGCCAGATTATCCTGTACTCGAAGTCCTTGTATTCTAAGGTAACCTCATTCCATTAGTTTGGTGGTGTATTTGTAAGCCTGTCCTGGGTTAATGAATGGACCCTTTTCTCTGTCTCAGATACTGGAAGGGCCCACAAGCTACAGTACGTTTTCAACTATGGGCAGCTGCTGCCACCTTGTGCCACAAAGACTCCATGGCTAGAGTGACCAGGGACCTCAGATCAGGACACTGTGAAGGGGCACGTCTAATAATTGTTCTGGGGCAGCAGGTGTAAATCGAGATTGTCCCAGGCAAATATATGGTCACGCCTGGGGAATGTAAGGGAACAACAGGATGTGCAAGGATTTTCCCAAGAATAAATCTGAGTTTTCCAAGATGTTCTACTTTTCTACATTTACTCTCAGCATGAAGCTTCCTGTGCCACCTATGGTGGCCATCACACCTCACGCAAGGTTAACAATACATGAAAGAGTTCTGAATTCCTCTGGCACAAAGAAGAATGAATTTCCAACTATGCCTACTAAAAGAAAAAAGTGTCTTTCTACATTGCCTTTGAACACAACATACACCAAAAACATGTAAACTTTGTTCTGACTTTAAGGGTGCATTTTAAATCAATAAAGGAACAAAAAGCCCAGAAAGGGCCTAACTCTCTCTCTCTCTCTCTCTCTCTGTGTGTGTGTGTGCGTGTGTGTGTGCGCGCGCTTGGTGCTTTCAAAATTGACATATTACTCAGATATGGAAAAATAAAAGTAAAATTTTTGTCTTATAATTGTTTAGTGTGGGTGCTAATTTCTGTTGGTAGCAGGGATGAGGTGAATTGGCAAGATATTTATATGTACCAATTAATGGAAAGTTAATCTCCATTGCTCAGATCTGTTTTAGGTAAAGCAGCCAATTCAAAGTTTAGACTTTAGACAGCTCGAAGGAATCTCCCTACCGCTTCTCAGGATGGTGTCTGGGTGCAGTGGTATTGCTCAGATGTCCTTGGTCCTCCCTACCCTGTGCTGAAATGCCCCTCATTCTGCTTGATGATGAAGATGCCACTAGTTTGATCTGGTTCGCGGGCATCATAGTGGCATCTGCCCCCCACCATGCACACACACGGGTCCTTGCCATTGCCTCTGGTGACAAGAGCTCCACATACTCTGAGCTTCCTTAGTAACTTGGGTCTTTTCCGCTCTCTCAGCTATCATGCATCTCAGTGGGGTGCCGGAAAACTCTAGATTGCTTTCTCTCCAACATGCTGTTGTGTGTGGTCCCTTGAAGACTGCCCTCAGCACGTGCCTGCGATTGCTAGTTCCCCTTTCTTGGATCATGTTGGAAGCAGCATCCCCCGCGGTGGAGGGTTTCTCTACAAGGTCTATGGTTTTCCCAAGCTCTGCCCAGTCTGTGAAGGACAGCAGCTCCTGAAGTTCTTAGACTCTCCCAAATTTATCTTGGGAGTGGTTTTATCCAAGAGCACCCTCCTGCCCTGTAACACCTCTTGTTAATGTTTCATCATGGGGTGAGGAAGGGAGCCAGAACATTTCAGGTCACCCTTTGCCCCTCTTTTCTCCCTCACTCACCCAGATCCTAATCCCAGGATTAGAAGGAACTTCTTCCTTCCTCAATGGTGAGGGCTTCACTAACATCATATTTCATATTCTTCTCTGATCAATGGTCAATAATCTGTTCTGATGAGTTCTCTGGCTAGCTGAAAATCCTCTCACTTTTTTTTTTCAACGTTCTCAAGATAGCCTAGAAAATGAAATAGGAGCTCCCCTATTTTTGATGGTTCTTCCCTCCCCATGAAGCTCTGGATGCCATCAATTCAACGTTTGGGGGTCACAGGCTAATCAGAGTCTAGGGTTTACCAGGTTAATATCTGAAAACATATTATTATTTTACAGTGAGAATTGTGAATTTGAAAAAGTCATCAAATAATATTAAAGGAAAAATAGTCTTAGCTAGCAATTTAGAAAATAAATTGCTCTGATTAATTGCTAAAAAAAATTCCAGATGGATTAAACAATTGAAGAAAAACCATATTATTTTTTAAAACTAGTAGAAAATGGAAGTAAATGTGTATCATATCTCTAAAGGAGTAATTTTCTAAGCTTTAAAATCATATAAGAAAGAACATAGGAAAAGAGAAATTAAAATACTTTTTAACAATTTGCCCCTCAACAATATATAAAAAGGAAAACAAAAGACTTAGAAAATATTTCCAGCACATATGAGTCAAGGAATGTTACATGGTTATATAACAGAAACTGCTATTCATTGCAGATTAAATTGATGCCTTAAGAAAGCAATTTGTTGACCGAGCACGGTGGCTCATGCCTGTAATCCCAGCACTTTGGGAGACCCAAGCGGGCAGATCATGAGGTCAGGAGTTCTAGACCAGCCTGACCAACACGGTGAAACCCCATCTCTACTAAAAATACAAAAATTAGCCAGGCGTGGTGGCGCACACCTGTAATCCCAGTTACTCAGGAGGCTGAGGCAGGAGAATCACTTGAACCTGGGAGGTAGAGGTTGCAGTGAGCTAAGATCACGCCACTGCACTCCAGCCTAGGGGACAGAGTGAGATTTCATCTCAAATAAAATAAAACAAAATAAAATAAAAAAGAAAAGAAAAGAAAAGAAAAGAAAAGAAAGCAATTTGTCAATATAATCCAAGAATCTCACTATTTGGAATTTATCCTAAGGAAATAATTTTAAAATACGCACAAGATAGCTATGCTTTTTATAATCACATTCATGTTACATTGTGATGATCATTAGACACATTTGACTCTCCCACCAGACAACGGGACATTGTGTTTTTTTCACCTCTGAATCAGCATTCTTAGTCTGGAGTCTGGCATAATTGAAGGTGGCAAATAAATGTTGCAGAATAACTATTTTGTTGTGGTGTTTATATTATACTTACAGACTGAAACAATCTTAATTTTCAACAATAGGAGAATGACTAAATAAAATACAGTGCTGTTACTTAATGGAGAGATTGTCTACTAAAATAACAATGTGTTGTCAGACATGGAAAACATTTTATGTAATTATAGCAAGTATAATCTTAAAGTACATACTCAGTTGTAGCCAAAACATAACTTTCTTCAATTTTCTATAGTAAGATTTACGTTCCTTTTCAAGCCCCATTTTGACTAGTAGTACACACCTGGTGTGGGTCCTGTTATGCTGATTCTGGGTAACCTCAGGCAATTCAAAGTCCTGTTGCCATGCCCTGTTCCTAACTGCTTGCATTTTCCCTGAGATAGTACCTAGCAGTTTGTCATTACCTGCTCCTACGGGCATCCACCAGGATGGGATGTCTATTGACTTCTTTCTCTTTGACCATTGATCCATGCAGGACCTGGATTGTCCTCTGTTCCCTAATACAGAGGTTTTTTAGGCCAGCCTCTGACTTAGCCACATTCCATCTGCATCATCACATCACCCTGGTGCTGCGGGGAGTTCTGAGAGGTTGCCTTGGGTCCTCAGGTCCTAGCTGGGTCACGTGTAGCCTTTGCTGCTCTCATATGGTGTTAAGTAGAAGGACCTCTGTGACACTTGTCATTTCCCTAGCTAGATTCTTTTCAGGATGGGAGTTTAGGCCATATCCATGGGTTTCTGGGGGTTCACGCCAGGTGGGGAATGGACCCCAGGATATGCACTTATTCTTTCTGATTCTCTGCAGCTCTACCCTAGTGGGCAACTTTATCAAGCCTTTAGGGGTAAGGAAAGCTGGCTCTGACTGTTCATTTACTTCCAGATGCCTTTGTTTTTGGCCTGGATTTCAACTGTGAAATGCGTAACCCATATTTGATTGCTTTATTATTTGGTTCTGTTGTAACAACCCTCCAAAGACAGAGTCTAGGCAGAGCTAAGATGTGAAATACAACAGGAGAAGCCAAAATAAAAATGGAAACCTTGATTAATGTATCAAAATATTAGTGTACTATAAAATGCAAAAATAAACAGAACCTCAGAACTTCATTATAACTGTGTGAACATTAGGTATACATATGGGCAAATACATGGAACCAGGAAAATCTTAAGCTAATTGTTGTGTTCATCAGGAGAGAATGTGGATTTATTTTTCTTTAGCAAATTTCCTTCATATTAGTTATGTGTAAATACCAACCATGCTGTTTGTGAAAAAGCTTAATCTATTTTACTTCCAATAATATAGAGCCTTCTTAGCCCCCGTATTTCCCATCTAATCTCCCATCAATCCCTGATGTGGCTTTTTCTTTCTAGTAAGGCCACTTCCCTTACCCACAACCTGCTCACACCAGCTTCCAAGACTTTGTTTAACCCAGTGATTCTCAAACTTTAGTTACATCAGAATCCCCTGGAGCATTTGTTGAACTACAACTGGCTGGACGCTGCCGCCAGTTTTTCTGATTCAGTAGGTCTGGGGTGGAGCCCAAGAATTTGCATTTCTAACAAGTTCCCAGGTTATGGCAATGTTGCCAGTTCAGGGACCACACTTTGAAAACCACTGGCTTAGCCACCCCTTTTACCTGAAATGTTCCTTCTATTTGCCGCCTTCTTTCCTCTCTCCCTTGCATTTATAAAAGTGTCATGATAACCTAACATGCATAACAGGCTTCAAGCATCCCTTAAGGAGCTTTGGATAGTATTGACCTATTTATTCATGTATTTCATCCTACCTTTTTCTCAACAAAATCTCAGAATTCTGATTATTTACTCTGCACCACCCCTGCTACATATATAATACAGTCAGTGCTGTATTATTTTGGATTTATTAATGCATACCTTTGTAATTATTTCATGCAATTTTTCTCTCCCTAATCAGCCCTCTGAGGCTCAAACAGGCTATTGTTCTTTTCCTCCGTAGTGGGCAAAGAACCGATGTTTGCTGACGGGGCTCACTGAAGGACGGGCATATCATTTATTAATAGAGCACTGGCTGCAAAACCTGTCCCATCCAGCTGCTCTGCTCCACCCTTACTGGTCTTGTGGAATTTCTCCTCACTCTGTCCTTGTCCGGCAGTTTTCCTGCTCTTCTTTTGCAATGAATGAGTACCTCTCCCAATACATCAAAACCAATTCCCAGAGACAGCTGTGTGGAGATAGGAGCAAACTACCATTTAAAAATGGATTTCATTATAAAAGTAATAATACCATTTCACAGTTGTATATTTAAAAATACACAAAAACCAAAGAAGTAAATTTAAATGTACTCATAACCCCACCACATCAAGACACGCAGTTTTCATATCTCAAGGTTTATGTCTCACACATATTTTCCCACTAAATTAGGCCAATCTATAAGTACTGTTTTTCAACCCACGTTTTTTCATTTTCCAAAATATCAAGGCTTATTTACTGATGTCATTAACCTTTATATCACTTCAAATGGTTACAAAGCATTACATCATATACAGAGACTCTAAGTCATTTAACAAACTCCTTAGTGGCTAATAACCAATCACTTGTTAATATAAATAATGATTCAGTAAATATTTTTATTCATTCATCTTTGTATACCTTACTATCTCTCAAAATGCCACATTTCCTCCATCTCTCCTTCCCCTATGAAGAAAGGTTATATAAACATCTGTACCTCAGTGGGTTATTGGGTAATCATTCTCCTGCCATTCCCCCATGCTATGCAGCTTAAAATAAAGTTGTGTATACATTTTCTCCTGTTAATCTACCATTTGTCAGTTGATTTTCAGTGAACCTTCAGAAGATGAAGGAGAAATTCCCCTTCACCCCTACACCAGCAATCATTGTTAGCTGTGGGGTTTGCTCTTGGGATCCAAGAGCATGAGCTTTCCTAGACATTAGAGGAGGTAGGGTCTCAGGTTATCAGCTTCTGCAGAAATGGTTCTTAGCTGCCACACTTTATAGTTGTAGATTGTTCTATAATTTAGTAAATAAAATAAGTCACTTCCGGTAATTTATTTAATCTCAGTAGGATTAGCCTTTGTTTTGTGAGTCTTTGAGAAGATTTAGTAATATACTTAGGGCACTTAAAAACAAGACTAAGGAATTATTGTCCAATAAGTCACTTGCATTCAAAAACACACTGATGAGCAGTTAAATTTTATTTCCTAATCCAAACATTCAGTTTAACCTCATTTACAAGTAAGTTAATAACTGCTATATTAATTTGCTAAGGTTACCATAACAAAGCACCACCAACTGGATAACTTAAACAATGGAAATGTATTGTCGCACAGTTCTGGAGGCTGGAAATCCAAAATCAAGGTGTCGGCAGGGCTCTGTTTCTTCTGAAGATGCCAGAGAAGGATCTGTTCCAGCCCCTTCTCCTGGCTCTGGTAGTTCCTGGGCTAGTGGCAGCTAACTCCAACCTTCACACGAGATTCTCCTGGTATGCACAGCTACCTGTTCAATGGGTGTTCCTTTTTTTTTTTTTTTTTTTTTTTTTTTGAGATGGAATCTCGCTCTGTCACGCAGCCTGAAGTGCAGTGGTGCAATCTCAGCTCAGTTCACTGCAAGCTCTGCCTCCCAGGTTCACGCCATTCTCCTGCCTCAGCCTCCCAAGTAGCTGGGACTACAGGCGCTCGCCATGATGCCCGATTATTTTTTGTATTTTTAGTAGAGATGGGGTTTCACCGTGTTAGCCAGGATGGTCTCAATCTCCTGAACTCGTGATCCGCCTGCCTTGGCCTCCCAAAGTGCTAGAATTACAGGCATGAGCCACTGGGCCTGGATTTTTTTTTTTTTTTTTAATAAGAGCATCAGTTATATTGGATAGGTGTCCAGTCTCTTCCAATATGATCTCACCTTAACTAATTACATCTCCAGTTACCCTGTTTCCAAGTAAGGTCACATTCTGAGATACTGGGTGTTAGGACTTCAGCATATGAATTTCAGGCGTGCACAATTCAATGTATAACAAGTAGAAATGTTGAAATTTTTAAAAAGAACATCTGGCTAATAGAAAATAGCATGCACCCTGGAGACCAACTGGATTGGAATTCTGGATATGTCATTTATTATGTGTGTTTAAGCAAGTTGTCTAACTTCTCTGTGCCTTGGTTTTCTCACCTATTCAGTAAGAAAAACAGTATTCCTCTTAAAAGGCTGTTTTGAGGATTAACTGAAATAATCAATTAAAAGCATCTCCAGAGCTCCTGACACACAATCACAGTGCAGTAATTGTTGCTGTCATTATTTTTCTACCTAACTGTGGGAAAGTATCTAAGTGTTTCTCCCCTACATAGCTATTGTTTACTAAGGGTCTCCAAGTATTTATAATTATGCACCTCATGACCTAAAAATTTCGGAATATGCATGTGCTCTGCATATGTACACAGAGATATACACACATACACACATATACACTTTCTACTTTCCTAATGTATTATATACATTAGAATATATATACAAAGCAAATAAAAAGAATGAGATAAACAGAATTTTGAACATTTTCTCCCATCATTCCAATGGCTCTTTCTGTGAACCCCAGTGGGTTGACCACTCTTGACGAAGATAGAGAGGCCAGCACCTAACTGTGTGATCTCTGCTCTAGTTAAAGACCAAGTGACTACTGGTCAGCTTCCCCACAGTCCATGCAATGTCAACCCAGTTCACTCTATGGAGGTGAACCCAGCAGCCTGGGCCATGAGCTCCGGATGTCCTGATAAACTCAAAGCCCCCAGTCCTTTTTTTTTTTCTTCTTCTTATATAATAATTTTTAAAAAATTTTCTTCTCCCCTCACCTTTTTTTTTTTTTTTTTGAGATGGAGTCTCTTGCTCTTATTGCCCAGGCTGGAGTGCAGTGGCATGATCTCGGCTCATTGTAACCTCTGCCTCCCAGGTTCAAGTGATACTCCTCCCTCAGCATCCTGAGTAGCTGGGACTTGACAGGTGTGTGCCACTATGCCCAGCTAATTTTTTGTATTTTTAGTAGAGACGGACTTTCACCATGTTGGCCAGGCTAGTCTTGAACTCCTGACCTCAGGTGATCCACCCACCTTGGCCTCCCAAAGTGCTGAGTTTACAGGCATGAGCCACCGTGCCCGGTCTTTCTTCTCCTTTTAAATTTTGTTTTTTTCTTCAACTTTTATTTTAAGTTCTGGGGTACATGTGTAGGATGTGCAGCTTTGTTACATAGGTAAACATGTACCATGGTGGTTTGCTGCACAGATAAACCCATCACCCAGCTATTAAGCCCAGCCTCCATTAGCTATTCTTTTTGATAGGCCTCGACAGGCCCCAGTAAGTATTGTTCCCCTTCATGTGTCCATGGTGTTCTCATCGTTTAGCTCCCACTTATAAATGAGAACATACAGTGTTTGGTTTTCTGTTCCTGCATTAGTTTGCTGAGAATAACTCAAGCCCCCAACTCTAACAGACTGTGGCTTTGGCAAAACAGTGGATAGGACTTTGTCTTGGGTCACATTTTCCCATAGTCTTAAGGATAATATTAGACCGCTTGAATCCTGCGTTTTGCTGCACGCCTTCCTCCTGGAGCCTGAAATGTCTTGTTCCAGTAGACATCATTTGCTCATAAGACTTGTTGCATAGCTGTCACCTGGGGCATCACTATTTTCCTGAGTGAGAGCCACTGTTTCCTGGGTCCCATGTTTTCCTTGCCTTGCCTCTCTCCCATATTTGCTGTAGCACCTTGTTAATGATTTACTAACCAAAGAAGTTTTGATAAATACATTTCTCCAGTCTTTGCATTTCTAAAAATATCTTTATGACTAAAACAAGGTTGACCTAATGGACATATATTAAATATTTTACTTCACTAAAAAAAAAACACCACACACTCTTTTAAAGAAAAATTCTGAATTTTTAAGAATTGACCACCATCATATGTCATAAATCAACTTTCAACAAATTTCAAAGAATCAGTATCAAACACATCTCATTATCTTTTGCAAAACAATTATGTCAAAACTCAATAACAAAAACCTATTTTTAAAAAGTGACATACTTGGGAGTATTAAAAAAGACCTCTAACTATATCAAGGATTAAAATATAAATAATAATATAAATTAGACAAATATTTAAATTAAAAAAATGCTGCTTCAAAACTGAAGTAGAAATTTGAGGGAAATTTTTAATTTTATATTGCTTGTATTAGAAGAGGAGAAAGGCTGAACATTAAATAATTAAGCTGGATTAAGTATCCAAATAAAGATGTTAGAAAAAGAATCACAGAGGAAACCCAAGGGAAGGAGAAGAATGAAAATATGCTACAAAAAGATGTCTTAGAAAAAAATATAAGACGAGAACAACACTTATGGGATAGAAAAGAAATGTAAAATGAGAGACCAAGTAACGTCAAAGTAATTAATGAAATATTGACAAAATCATTCAAATAAGGAAAGCAAAGGTACCCACAAAAAGTGTCAGCAATGAAAAAAGGGGCTAATGAGATAAAAGATAACAGGGGAATGTTATAAATAACTTTATGCCAGTAAACTTGTATTCTTAGATGAAATTGACAAACTTCTAGGAAGAAATCTGGCAACAATTGCTTCTATGTGAAAGAGAAAACTGGAATGGTTTTACAGCTACTAAAGACTTTGAATCATAAGGAAAACCCTGTGCCCAAGCAATTATACAAGTGAGTTCTACCAGGTGTTCAAGAGACAGAGGTAGAAACTCCAAATCTACTCAAATTCTTACAGAAGATAGTGGGAGGGGCAATATCCCCAAATTTATTTTATGAGGCTAAGGGAACATGGATCCCCAAACTGTACAAAGACAGTCTGAAAAGAAAAATTACAGATCAGTCACATTCATGAATATAGAAGAAAATAAAAGGACCTAAAACATTCTGGATTTAATCCAGGTATGTTTTAAAAAATTAATATATGAGCTGGGCAGGGTGGCTCACACTTGTAATCCTAGCACGTTGGGAGGCTGAGGTGGGAGGATTGCTTAAGCTCAGGAGTTCAAGACCAATCTGGGAAACATGGTGAAACCCCATCTCTAAAAAAAATCCACAATTAGGCCGACTGTGGTGTTGCACACCTGTAGTCCCAGCTACTCAGGAGGCTGAGGTGGGAGGATCATATCAGCCTGGGAGGTTGAGGCTGTTGTGAGGTATATTTGCACCACTGCACTCCAGCTTGGGTGACAAAGTGAGACCCTATCTCAAAAAAAAAATTAATATATAAGTCTATTATTGAAAGTTATGTTGAAAACTATATTAGAGTAATTTATCCCATTAAGAGATTTAAAGAGATAATCATCTCAGTAGGTTTATAAAGAGCATTAGGTGACATTTAACATTTATTTATTGTTAATAAAAAGCAACTTCTTAATAAACTAGACATAGAAAGTAATTTCCTTGACCTCAGCAAGGAAATCTGCTTTTAAAAATCTACAGTGAAACATCAAAAGTATTCTCATTAAAGTCAGGAACAAAATAAAAATTGCAGTGGAGGCTTTAGTCAGCTCAACAAAGCAAGAAAAATAAGAGAAACGGTATAAGAATTAAAAAGGATAAAATAAAACTCCCATTATTTGCCAATGATGTGAATATCCACATGAGAGACCACAAATAATCTATAGACTTATTATTAGAATTACTAAGATAGTTTAGCAAAGCCCACAGATATAAAATCAATATACAAATGTTAATTTCAATGAGCAGAAAAATATCATTTTAAAGTTTTTTAATTATAAAGAAAATGGTATCTAGGAATGACTCTACCAAGGGATATGCAGGTCTTTCACATGAAAAACAATACAAATTTTGGAGATTTATTAGCGAATCTTTCTAAATAAATAGAAAGACATAATATATTTGTGGGAAAGGAAGATCAAGTTGGTGAATACGTCCATTTTCTCTGTCTTAATTCTATAACATTACAAAAATTCCATTCAAAAGTTTACCATGGTTTTCCATAGAATGAGACGAGCTTACTGTGAAGTCTGCTTAGAGGAGCAAAGGGCCAAGAATATCCAAAACCATCACGAGGAAGAATGAGATTGGTGGTGATGGTGGGACAGAATGTTCTCTCTGATATCAAGATTATTGTGAAATTGGCCTGGCGCAGTGGCCAACGCCTATAATCCCAACACTTTGGGAGGCCAAGGCGGGTGGATCACCTGAGGCCAGGGGTTCGAGACCAGGCTGGCCGACATGGTAAGACCCTGTCTCTACTAAAAATGCAAAAATTAGCTGGGCACGGTGGTGCACACCTGTAGTCCCAGCTACTCGGGAAGCTGAGGAAGGAGAATCACCTGAATCCAGGAGGTGGAGCTTGCAGTGAGCCAAGATTGTGCCACTGTACTCCAGCTTCGGTGACACAGCGAGACTCTGTCTCAAAAAAAAAAAAAAAAAAGATTATTGTAAAACTACAGTATTTAAGACAATGTCATATTAGAAGAGGGTGGACACATGAACAATGGAAAGGATAAGAGAGCCCAGAAACGGCCCACATATGGATGGAAACTGTATATGAGAGGGTTGACATTGATGATTTTTTTGCCCACGAGGAAAAAAAAGAAATTAAGTCCCTAAATTCACTCCAAATACAAACACAGAATTCAGGCCCCTTCCATCATGTGAAGACATAGTGAGACGGGACCATCTATGAACAAGGAAATGGGCCCTCACCCCACACTAAATCTGCTGACATCTTGATCTTGTACTTCGCAGAGCTGTAAGAAGTACATTTTACTGTTTATGAGCTAAAAACAATTCCACGTGAATTAAGAACTTGAATATAAAAGACAATAAAATTAAACATTTAGAAGAAAATATGGAAGAAGTTTATGGCTTCAAGGCAAAGAAGGGTTTCTTTAAAAGGATAAGACACAAATCACAGACTAAAGGAAAAGATGGATACTTTTTAATACATTAATACATTGTATACTTTTGAATACACTGAATAGTTTTATACTGATTCTGAAAGTATACCATGAAAAGAAGGGGAAGAAAAGTCACAAATTGGGAGAATATATTTGTAATGCATACAACTGACAAAGGATTTCGATCCAGAGTATAAGAAAAATACCCACAAATCAATGAGAAAAATAAAAATAAACCAGGAGGAAGATTGGTAAAAGACATCTCACATTTCACTGAAGAAGAAACCTAAATTTCCCAGGATCATGAGAAAAGATGGTCAGTGAAAAGAGTGATCAGGAGAACACAGTTTAAAAACCGCAGTGAAATTAATGCAGGCACAGAAAACCAAACACTGTATGTTCTCACTGACAAATGGGAGCTGAACATTGAGTACACGTGGACACAAAGATGCGAACAATACACATCCGGGTCTGCCTGAGGGTGCAGCATGGGAGGGAGGCCAGGATCCAAAATTACCTATCAGGTACTATGCTTATTATCTGGGTGATGAAATAATCTGTATACCAAACTCCCTTGACACGCAATTTACTCACATGACAAACTTGCACGTATACCCCCTGAACCTAAAATAAAAGTTGGAAAGAAAAAAAAAAGCAGATTCTAAAAAATTAAATCAAATTTTAAAAGCCCCAATTCTTTAAAATGCTACTTAATTCCTTAAAATAAACAATTATTTAGAAAAGCGTAGCAGAAGATAACATGGAGCTTGGTGTATATTTTGGAAGGGTTAATGAAAAGAATATATTCAAATTTCCATTTAACCCTGTATTGATCACGTATAAATCTACTGTTGTATAGGGATTCAAATCATGAAAAGGATCCTATTGAGGCTATATCTAACTAGGTGGAAGAACAGAGTGTTGGCCATAAAAGTTAAAAACTTGCTAATGTATTTCCTTATCTCCTTTAATAAAGTGTATAAAATATTCAAGAATGTATCCAAACCTTGCATGGACTTGCTTATGTTTCTGGTTTTATCACTTATTAGAGTGTAATTTGGTTAATAGGCAATATAAGGAAAGGACCACAATAGGTAAATCAGAAGATTTGAATTCTGGTCTGAGATCTGCATATTGTTTGTCTAATCTTTGATAGTAACACCACACTGTGTGCCTCAATTGCAAAGTTGTAAAGAAGTAGCTACCTTGTTTAATTCATGAGGTTTTCTGAAGCTCTAATAAGATAATACAGGTAAAAATAAATAAACAAATACCACAATGAGAGAGTATTGCATACTCATTACATTAGCCAAGATTTTAAGAAATCTGATAATGTCTCCAGCTGGAGATTTAGAGAAACAAAAACTCTTCAACACTAAGGTTAGAAGTGACTAAGAATGAGACTTTGAGAAACAATTTCACATTCGCTAAGAAAGTTTAAAATGTGCTTATTTTATGACCTAGCAATCCCACCTCTGAAGAAGCTCTTTTTTTTTCTCTCTTGTTTGAAATGGGGTCTGACTCTTCACCCAGGCTGGAGTGCAGTGGCACTGTCTTGGCTCACTGCAACCTTCACTTCCCAGGCTCAAGCAATCCTCCACCTCAGCCCCTCCGAATAGCTGGGACTACACAAACATACCACCATGCCTGGCTAATTTTTTTTTTGTATACTTTGGTAAAGACAGGGTTTTGACATGTTGCCTGGGCTGGTCATGAAACCGTGAGCTCAGGCGTTCCACGTGCCTGGGTCTCCAAAAGTGCTGGGATTACAGGCATGGGCCACTGTGCTCAGCCTAAAGAAGTGCTTGATCCTCTATACCGGATGACCTGTAGAAGAATATTCGCAGAAGCATTGTGCATAACAGCCCCAAACTGGAAATAACCCAATATCCATCAACTGTGGAATGCATTTTTAAAATGTGGTATATACATAAAATGGGTAAACAAGAGTCACAGGCATCCATGTGAATGGCTCTCAAAACATCATTTGAACCCTCTTATGTTGCTGGTGGGAATGTAAAGTGGTGTAGCCGCTTTGGAAAACAGTCTGGCACGTCCTCAAAAAGTTATATGTAGAGTTACCAGTTGGCCCAGTAATTCTGTTTCTAGGTATTCTCCAAGAGAATAAAAATATATATTCATGCAAGAGACTGTAATGTTCATAGCAGCATTATTGATAATAGTTCAAGAGAGAAAACAATTCAAATGTCCATTAGCTGAAGAATGGATAAACAAAAATGTAGTATATGCATATAATGGAGTATTATTTGGCTATAAAAGTGAAGTACTGACTCATGCTCAGTATGACTGAACCTTGAAAACATGCCAAGTGAAAGAAGCCAGACACAAGAAGCTGCACATTGCATGGTTCCATTTACAGTCATATGTTGCTTAAGCATGGGTATATGTTCTAAGAATTGAATTCGTAGGCAATGTCATCATTATGTGAACATCATAGAGTGCACTTACACAAACCTAAATGGTATAGCTTAGTACACACCTAGGTTGCATGGTATAGCCTATTACTCTGAGGCTACAAACCTGTACAGTGTGTTACTGTACTGAGTACTGTAGGCAAGCGTAACACAGTGGTAAATATTTGTATATCTAAACATAGAAAAGGTGTAGTAAAAATACAGCATTAAAATCTTATGGGACCAATGTTGTGTATGTGGTCCATTGTTGACCAAAATGTTGTTATATGGGTACATAACCGCATGCAAAATGTCCAGAATAAGCAAGTCCATAGACCCAGAAAGTAGATCAGTGGTTGTCAGGAGTTAGGCTGAGTGGGAATTCGGGAGTGACGGTTAATAAGTTTCTATTTGGGGGTAATGAAAGTATTCTGGAATTAAATGGTGGTGATGGTTGCACAATTTTGTGAATATACCAAAAACCATTGAGTTGTACTCTTTAAAACAGTGAATTTGGGGCTGGTGGTGGCTCACGCCTGTAATCCCAGCACTTCGGGAGGCCAAGGTGGGTGGATCACAAGGTCAAGAAATCAAGACCATCCTGGCCAACATGGTGAAACCCTGTCTCTACTAAAAATACAAAAATTATCTGGGTATGGTGGCGTGCACCTTTAGTCCCACCTATTCGAGAGGCTGAGGCAGGAGAATTGCTTGAACCCAGGAGGCAAAGGTTGCAGTGAGCCGAGATTGCGCCACTGCCCTCCAGCCCGGTGACAGACCAAGACTCTGTCTCAAAAAGCAAACAAACAAAAAATCAAAAAGATGAATTTGATGTTATGTAAATTACATCTTAATAAAACTGTTATGTATAAACAATGTTGAGTGAAAAAACATGATGCAAAATAGTACACGAAGTGTGGTTTCATTTATATAAAGATCAAAAATAGAGAAAATCTAAACAATGCATTGTTCAGGGCTAGCTATATATGTGAATGCATATGAAGAAAATCGAGGGAATAAATAATACAAAATTTGGGATAGTGGTTACCTTAGGAGGAGGGAGAGATGTGGTCAGGAAGGGCCACAGGAGAGTCACAAAGATGGCACAGGGTCTGATAACATTCTATCTTACGCTTGGTGGTGGATGGATCAACCAGTGTTCATGGCATTATTCTAACAGTACATATTATTCTTTAAAGTGAACTCTCTCTCCCTACACACACACACACACACACACACACACAATGTATATATGCAGTGAGTCTATCATCTATCTATTTGGATATACACAAACTTATTTATGTGTATATTTATTAATTTCTAAAAATCAAATCTCCTTTTCCATTTGTGTTTCTGTTCTCTGTTTCATCCGTTGTCACTCCTCCATCAGTTTCATTTCTTTCAAGCATTTCTTGACATCTCCCATCTGCTGATAATCTCTGTACTGGTCTCTTCATTACTTGGAGTTGATATATTTTAATACTGTTTATTATTTGGAGGGAATCTTTGAAGGGAAAGGAGAAAATGTGTACAGCAAATCCATCATTTTAAACCAGAAATTAGGTTATCTTTCAAATAAAATTAATAAGAAAAAGAACTAAGGCTTCTTGAATACTAACGAAGGGCTAGGAACTGTTCTAAGAACTTTGCATGTCTTATTCTGTTAATCTTTACAACAACCCTATGAGGCAAGAGCTTTTATTTTTTCCTGTTTTACAGATGAGGAAACTAAGAGATCTAATAATTTGCCCAAGTAAATAATTTGCCCAAGATATCAGAGATAAGCAGGTGGTGGAACCGGAGTGTGAATACAGTCAATCTGAATCTAGAAAAAATGCTCTTAACCATCAGGTGACATTTGTGTGTGGAGAGAGTCATTCAACCCAAAGGTCCTACAAGCAATGGTGGTAGGTGAAAGAGTATGAAACCTGTACCCAACTGAAGAGTGAAAAATCAGCTCACAATGAAGACATAAAAAGCAGCCCTGCTGGTAATCAAGCTGGGAGGACAGACACAGATAAAGCCAGCTGCAACATTAACAGAAAACATTGTTTCTCCTAAGGTCATGCAGCAGCTGCAAAATGTCATGAAGGCTCCCTTTTTGAGTGATGACTACCGCTATCTTAGCAATGATGCTTGTAGGCCCACTTTGCTCAAATGGGTCCTATTATTGGGGATATCCAATTGCTAAACTGCCCTAGCTTCATGACAGCATCCAAACCCTAGTAATTTCCATATATACGAATCCTGTGTCAGAAACGGCAACAAATTCAGAACAGATCCCCACTTCCTTGAGACTCTCCTCTAAATCCTACAGCAGGACAGCAAACCTTACATGAGATGTGTCCCTGCCTTACTCCTGCGGAGCATCATTCTACCGTTCCTTTGGAATGCCCTCCCTCGCCGCATTGAGGTAATAGATCCGATTTTGTTGGATTTCAGCTGTGTACCTGGTGGTCTTATCTCAGGAGCGCTGGGCTGGTGGAAGAGACGGTGATTGTTATCAGATGGCAGGATGGTGACAGTGAGGGGCAGGCAGTCCTAGGGCTTGAGGAGGACAGAGGACAGGTGGGCACTTCCTCACCCAGGACGAGCCACACGTGCTCCCTGAGGTGTTGCCTGTGCCGGGTGTTTGCCGTCAGCCATTTCTCCCTCTGACTTCATCACTTCCAATGTAGGTTTGTGCATTAATGTAGGTATGTGCATTCTTAGAGATTCATTCCTTTGGCTTACACTAATGACTTTTCTTACACAAAAGACCTCAATGAATCTTGGGAGAGAAGGCAGTCCTCGGGGAGAAGAAAGATTGAGACTGGCAAGGCACATGTAGCTACTTTGTATTTTACCCTCTGGTTGGCCTTGGTACCCTCTTTTTGCTTGGTCTCTGGGACTGAATCCTTCTAGGAGTCTTCTCAGTTTTAGGCACTGGTTTTAATCCTACCTGAGGCAGTTGCAACCACTGTTTCTGAGGTAACAATCTCCACGCCCTTACCTAGCAAGCACCTGTAACTTTAGTCAGATGGAACTTCCGGGTGTCTCAGCTGGGAGAGAGGGCTGCATAGCCCTTAGGAGAAGTTCAGTGTTGTTAACCTAGTGCAGCAGAATTGTGAGCAGGGCTGAGCCTCTGCCCCAGCCTTGATTCCACTGGGGGCTGGGGACAGGAGGGAAAATTGGGGGTAGGGAACATCAGCCTTGCTTGTTGGAGCACTATTTTCAAGCTCTAGTTAAAGAGTTCCCAGGGCTTTGAGGGCCACCGATGAGTCACTGTGGATATAAGGTTTATTATTATTATTGATATTATTATTAATGCTCTTTTAAATTGGTATTGTGTTTTTAACTTTTCCGAGAACCTTCATCTTTATTTTCTTTGTTTCCTGTGAGGTCTACACAACAGGAGTGATAAGTTCCCCATCTCATAGTCAAGGAAACCAAAGCCTGGGGAAGTTATGGGATTTGCCCACATTGGTGACAGAGTGAAAGTCCAAACCAAAGTGTCTTGACCCTAGCAACGAGGAACTCCAATTTCTCACACCAGAAGGGGCGAGTGTTGAATAGCGAGTGTTGGGAATCCATCTGATCCTAGGATGTTTGAACTGTGAATAGGGCCAAAGTTTAGACCATTGGGTCTTAGTGGGTGGAACTAGAGGAACTGGAAATTCGTTCTTGTTTCTCCATCTATCACACAGAACCTACCTATTAATCCCATCCCCAGAAGCCACCCAGCCCCGCAGACGCAAATGGAGCAATGCCTGGGCTCGGGTTATGTAAGCAGAGGCTGGGCTGCTACCAGCCCTTTGGGCAGGAAGGGGTGGAGGAGGGCCTTGCCTCCGCCCTTCAAAGGGTGAGTGTGAGACAAGAATGTGGAGAGGCCACTCTCAGCCAGGCCAGGTGGGTCTTGGCCTTGTAGCCAGCTCTGAACTGACAGGTTCAAACCAATCTGTGGTTTAGCCTGCACTTCAGAATGGGGTGGTGGTTGAAGGTTTGTTTATTTGTTTTTGCCTCATCCCCACACCAAACCAGAATGTCCCATGGAGAAGGCAGAGAGTGGATAAAACAGGATGCAGTAGGTCAGGGCCAGTGTGCATCAGGAAGTCAGGAAGAGAGGGTGCTCAGGACTGCAGGCTGCTTCTGCCCCCTGGAGCACAGGCCCCTCAAGTCACTTTCAGGCCCACACTCTGGAGTCTTTATTGGGAGTGTTTCAGGCATCAGTTTTCTTTAACTCCATTCTGTTCTCCTGCATCAGCCTTGCTCTTTCATTTTTCTTCACACAGCAGCCAGAGTGAGCCTCCAAAAACAGACCTGATCATGTCACTCCCAGGCCTAAGATCCCTAAGGGCACCCCGCTGTGTGTCAAATCTGGATTCCTCAGCAAGGCCAGCAAGGCTTGAAGCAACCCGCCTTCAGCCCCACCTTGCTCCCTCTCTTGGCTGCTTGTTAAGTTCCAGTTTTGAGACAGGGCCCTCTGTTCTCTCACCCAGGACTTTTGCACCCTGCTGTTTCCACTGCCTGCAATTCCCATTGTTCCCTTCCTTAAGCTCTTTCCCCTGTCTATTCCCACTTAGGTTATTCAGATCCCCAGATCTGAGCTCAGGATCTTCTGCAGAGGAATCTACTCTGACACTGTAGCCTGAATTATGTTCCCTTATGGGCTCTCAGAGTACACCATGCTTTCCCTATATTGCATGTGTTACAAGAGTAATTTACAATTACTGTTGTTACTGTCTCATTTGCTGGACTGAATGCTCTATGAGGACAGAATCTATGAGGACAGAAGCATTTTGTAGTGTTTTTGGTTTTTTTGGTTTTTTTTGTTTTTTTTTTTTTTGAGACAGAGTCTCGCTCTGTCTCGCTCTGTCGCCAGGCTGGAGTGCAGTGGCACGATCTCGGCTCACTGCAACCTCTGCCTCCTGGGTTCAAGCGATTCTCCTGCCTCAGCCTCCTGAGTAGCTGGGGCTACAGGTGTGTGCCACAACGCCAGGCTAATTTTTTGTGTTTTTAGTAGAGACGAGGTTTCACCATGTTGGCCAGGATGGTCTCTATCTCTTGACCTCATGATCTGCCCACCTTGGCCTCCCAAATTGCTGGGATTACAGGCATGAGCCGCTGCACCCGGCCTGTAGTTTTATTCACCATAATATCTTCAGTACTGTGGATGAGTGAGTCAATTTGATTCAATTTAATAACTATGAGGACCTAACACTCAGATTCAGCAAAGACTTGCTGGGCACCTACTATGTGTCCGGCATGGTGCACCTTCCTATGAACTCTTAATTAATTTCCACAAACTTTATGCTCGTGCTTGGAGTCCCAGGGCTAAAGTTATCACATTAGGTTATGAGGATTAGATGAGCTCATATATGTTAAAAAGCATAGGCCTGGCACAAGTAGGTAATTAACAAATATTTATTCAATGGACAAATATGTTAACAAAGAACCTTCTGATAAAGAAGTTTAATATTTTCTTTTCTTTCTTTCCTTTTCTTTTTCTTTTTTTTTTTGGGATAGAGTCTTGCTCTGTCACCCAGGCGGGAGTGCAGTGGCGCGATCTCAGCTCACTGCAATCTCTGCCTCCTGGGTTCAAGTGACTCTCATTCCTCAGCCTCCTGAGTAACTAGGATTACAGGTGTGCACCACTATGCCCAGCTAATTTTTATATTTCTAGTAGAGACCGGGTTTCACCATGTTGGCCAGGCTGGTCTCAAATTCCTAGCCTCAAGTGATCCACCCACCTCGGCCTCCCAAAGTGCTGGCATCACAGATGTGAGCCACCATGCCTGGCCAAATAATTTCTTTTAAAGCTGAGAAACATAGGATTTCCCAAATTACATAGGTTATAAGTGCTAGACCTGGGATTTGAACCCAGGCCTAGAGCTGTGAGTCCAGATCTCATCCCCTGTTACCACTGAGCTCTCCTAGCCTGATGGGGAACTCAGAGAGGTAAAGGACCTTGGTTTGTTTTCAAGGAACAGGCCATACAGTTGAAGAAGATAGGCACATAGGAAACAACCTGAAGACATGGTTTCCTCTGATTTCATGCCAAGGAAATTGATATGGACAGTGAGTGAAATTGGAAATCAGAGAAGAGAGAGATCCAGGGAGTAGTGAGTGAAGCCTCCAGGGAAAGAAAGGTGGGAAAGGACATTCCTGGAGGATGAGATGACAGAAGCAAGAACAGAGAGGAGCAAGTCAGTATGGATGGGCACCCCACCAACTGGACAATGCACGTCCTGAGTTAGTAGGAGAGGAAGCCTGGGGAGGAGAGGTGGTGCCAGGAACCATGGGACCTGCATGGCAGACAGAGATGCCATTGGGCTTGGCAATGGGAAGTCATTCCAGATTTCTGACCAAGGGAGCAGTCTTGTGTGAGTAAAGTTCAGGGAAGATCAGCCTGAGAGTGTTGTGTGGGATAAAAGTAAGAAAGAGGAAAGAAAAGGAAGGCGGGGGAAGAGAAGAGGTAGGAAGAATAGAACAATGGAGGGAAAGAATGGTAGTATTTGTTGTCCACCTTGCAGGTCCTTTCCAAAGGATAGCTTGTTTAATCTTCTCAACTACACTGCATGGTATGTATTATTATCCCAGTTTTGCAAATAAAGAAGCTAGAGTTAAAAGAATTTATTAACTCCCCCAGGGTTACTTATCTAGATAGAAACCAGAACTAATGCTTGAGTGTTTTGCCTCCTAATCCAGCAACCTTTCCTCTATATTTCAAGGTACGGCTGGCAGGGAGCCTAGTTAGGAAGTGACTATAGCAGCAGGGAAGTCACAGGGTGGTGGATTTGGGTACAGAGACTTTCCTGAGCTAAAGTAAGTGTGCCCACCTCCAGGGCCCAGCTCTAAAAGCCTGACGATGGGCACGTTGAGGTGGGCTCTGTTCTAACAAGTCCAGCAATGAAGTCAGGAGCAGTGAAGGGCCCATCCTAGGAGAAGTGTCCAGTGTGGAGCCACATGGAGAGTAGAATCCAAAGCAAAGTCTCAGGAGATGCAGTTAGAGCCGGGGAAGCAGCCTGGGCGGGAAGTCAGGGCAGCTAGGTTTTAGCCCTGGAATTACCACTCTGGGACTTTGGGTTGGTCACTTAGCCTCCAGGAACCTCAGTCTTCCTCATCTGTAAAAGAACATTTAAAATCTAATCTTCCTTATCTTTTGTTTTGAGACCCAATGAGATTGTGACTATGGAGGTGTTTTTTGTTTGTTTGTTTGTTTGTTTTTTAATCTCAGGAGCGCTGGGCTGGTGGAAGAGATGGTGATTGTTATCAGATGGCAGGATGGTGACAGTGAGGGGCAGGCAGACCCAGGGCTGGAGGAGGGCAGAGGACAGGTGGGCACTTCCTCACCCAGGACAGGCCACACGTGCTCCCTGAGCTGTTGCCTGTGCTGGGTGTTTGCCATCAGCCATTTCTCCCTCTGACTTTATCACTTCCAATTAATCCATTGCTCACTTATTAAGTTCCCACTCTACTTAAGTCACCGAGATGAGCAATTCTTATTCCAATCCTCTGAGCACCCTTCCTTTTATCTTTCCTCTTCACTGAATATCAAAAGAGCTAGTGAGATAAATCCACTGTGCCTTTGGCAAAAAGTGAGTTACCTATATCCAAATATTAACACATATTAAAATTCTTTCACATTTCCCCCAGCCTATTTCTCTTCTCCACCGAATTCATCATCTGTGACACATTTGTGTCATCAATTGTAGGTGTAACTCATCCAATTCAGTTGTAGAAAGAAGAAAAAGGCACAGAAATGTTTATGCTGCTGGTTAAGTTAATGTGAAGCATTTTACTAGTTGTGGGGGAGGGAGTACATGCTATGCATTGGCCAGCATAATGGCTCGTGAATTTACTTATTGCAGAAAATGCATTAGTGGGTATAGCTATTTTCATTTACTTGTACCAAAGCCTCGAAAGAAAAATAAAGGGGCCAGTGTATTGCTCAAGTGCATGTGCCACTCTTACAAAACACAATGACCCCAAGGTGTCTGGATGTACCAGATCCATCCTAGGCATAAGTGCCACGTAAGACAATAGTGCTCACAGTTGTCTTTGGGACATGGGTCCCTACAGATGAGCTGGGAATGTTCACCTTTCAGCTCACTGTCTGTTGCCTGTGCACGCTTGCTCAGCCCTGAACGCTTAGGAAATACTATGGGTTTCTCTGGAGATCAGGGCCAGAGAGGCTAGTGTGGAGTGAATCCTAGACACAAGATCAGGCCCATGATATGGGGGAAGATAGAGGGGAGGCAGAGAGGTTGAAATGCCAAGGGCTGACAGAGAGCTGGGAGAGCAGGAGCCCACCTGGAAAGACAGTCCCAGGGGAAGGTCAAAAGGGACATTGCCCTGGGCCCAGCGAGGAGGGTTTTACTTCATTGAAAATGAAACACACTCCAGGAGAGCATTCTAGATACCCTTGACTCTTTCCCAATACTGTAGCCGAGTTGTGTACTGTCAGTTTGTTTGGGATATTCTCTACTCCTTGAAGGTGGGGACTCTTGGAGATGACAGAAAAGCTGAGTTCTCTCGGGGCAGCCAGGCATTTGGACAAGTGACTTATGACTAAAGCCACTCCTTACTCTTGTATGCTAGGAATTCACTCCTGGATTAATCCCACATGACTTTACTGAATTTCTGAGCAGAGAACAATGAACCCAGTCATTTGTGACGAAGCCACAGAAAGGATCACTAGGACTCCTGCCAGCCAAGTCTATCTGGGGCTGGACTTGAATGATGAATAGGGGCTCGGAAGACTTCTATTTCATGGATTCTGCATTTGTTTTGTTTGTTTAGGGGTGTATTAGTCTGTTTTCATGCTGCTGATAAAGACATACCCAAGATTGGGAGATTTTCAAAAGAAGGAGATTTATTGGACTCAGTTCCATGTGGCTGGGGAGGTATCTCAATCATGGTGGAAGGTGAAAGGCACGTCTCACTTGGTGGCAGACAAGAGAAGAGAATGAGGAAGAAGTGAAAGCAGAAACCCTTTAAAAAACCACCAGATTTCATGATACTTATTTACTACCATGTGAACAGTATGGGGGAAACTGCCCCCACGGTGCAATTATCTCCCACTGGGTCCCTCCCACAACATGTGGGAATTATGGGAGTACAATTCAAGATGAGATTTGAGTGGGGACAGAGAGTCAAACCATATCAAGGGGTTTTGCCTTTTTAAATAGCTTTCTATACAATTCTCTGGAAATAATTCTCTGGAAATTCTAGCCTTGGCTCAGCTAAACCAGTGAGGAAATAGGTATAGTCTACACTTGGTCTGGGGCCCCTAGAGGGCAGGATGGGCAGAGGCCAGCCATGAAAGTGATGGTAGCCATCCCAGAGTACCAGGACAGAGGTCAGGTGAGGAGCTGGGACCATTAGCCCTGGCTGGTCTGGAGTCTTTCTTTTGCTACACCTCCTGGGTTTGTACCTCCATGCTTTGGATATTTATGCCTCCATGCTTTGTACCTCTGGATGCTTTGTCCAATGGCTGGGAACAGCCCAGAGAGTTGGAACTGGACATAACAGAATGCTGAGTGGTCGTCAAGGACCCTCAGACTCTCTCTGCCTTCAGTGAGACCATCCGTCTCCCAGGCAACACAAGGCTCCCCTATCTCCCATCTCGGATTGGCCGCCTTGTGTACATCCAGGCACATGTGCTGACACCAAAGGGACAGAGAAAGGAGCACATTCATTCATTCCTATACAACTGTTAATAGTGTGAGAGACACAGAAGGACTGAGAATTTTCCCCTGTGGCCCTCCTATATCCTTGGCCCCTGCAGTGGCAGTTCTTTCCTAACTCCTCTTGACTATACTTGACTTTAGCCCCTAACACCCCTGCACCCCTGTTGATAAAATCCAAATTGCCCAAACGATGGCTGATAATCTGCAATACAGTTTCTCCCTCTTCCCAGAGTCATTCTTGACCAATTACTCCTGAAACTAGCTGAACTTGGCTGATCCCCTCTCCTGCTAAAGCCTGATAGGAAATTTTGCTCTCCTGCCCCAAGTGAGAAGGGAATAAAGGCTCTGCCAACAGTGCTCTGGAAGATTTTCTTCTGCCATGGACTCTGCTGACATGGTGGGTGCAGCATTGCTGTGAGGGTCCAGGACTGGCCCTGCTGGCTTCCTTGGGATAACATGGCCCAATCCTGGAGAGGGTGTTCTATCTATCCCAAGAAAAATATCCAGTGGGAGAGGGTGGGTGGACAACATGAAGAGAGAGAAGGGGGGGATCCTCCTGCACCTCTTAGAGGGATCTGAAAGGATGTCAGGGAGGGCAATTCTAGAATCATGGTAGATGGGCCTGCAGTATCACCTCCAGGAGCTGCCTGGGATCTGCTCGCAGCTTCCCACCACTGTGCCCTCACCAGCCCTCTTCAGCCACCCATATGGAGGTGGCTTCATCTTCAGCATATTGTGCCCGCGTCTCAAGCCAGTGGACCTCACTCAGTGCCACCATTTTTCTGTAGAGCTACCCAACATCTGTGTCATTTTCTCTCCTACCTTTTACCTTGGTAAGGCATCTGAAAAACCAAGGGGTTCCCTGCTAACCACTGCTTCCTATTCTTGCTTTCCGTGAATGGAATCCAAGCTTATCTGCACAGAGGAAGCGTGTGCCAAGGCCAAGGTCCTATCAAAGGGACTTCTATTCCCTGAGTTAAACATTGGTCCTTTGTTACCTCCCTGCCTGGATGCCTCCAGAGGTGGGAGGCCTCCTAGAGCCCCCAGTTTCGGTCTGAGGCCTCTGAGTGCAACAGTTCAGGAAAAAGGAAAGGCTCAATTACTGGGCAAGAAAAAAACCCAGGGACAGGTTGATGTGATGCATTTGCTCAGGACTTCCTGCCTGGAGATGAAGGATTTTACATTTTCCTTCCTCCCTTGTACACCGAAGCCTATTGAAGAATGCTTTCCCCCGCTTCCCAGAATAAGCACACCATTCTTCAAAATGGAGTTCAACATCCTTTGCTTTCCATCAGCTTCCTTTGACCAGCTCCTTCAGCACTCTATTCCTCACCCTCTCAGCAGTTATGCAGCCATCTGCAGTGCGTTCATTTGCCCTCGTCTTTCCATGGCATTTCATCTGTGTGCTCACCTCTGGCTCTGGAATGCTTTCCAAGGGCGCAATTCCTGTCTTCTCCATTTGACTGAGAGCTCCCTTCTTTTCTACTCAAAGCCTGAATAAAGCACACCCTGTTCTTTAAATGTTTGTTAAACACTGATTCTAGCCAAGCCTTTCCCAAGGATAGTGTTTGAAAGGTCTCTGTGCAGGAGATATTAACTCAGCAAAAGGAAGAGAAGTTAGAAAGTTAGAGAGGCAACTCCCACTTTCTCTCTCTCTCTTTCTTTTGCTCTCTCACTTTCAGGATTGGAATAAGTAGCATGCTATTTCACATATATATTTCACCTATAGTTCTGCCTTGACTATAATATATGATAGAAAATGAGTTTGGTTGGATTCCTCCAAGCCTTGAAGGCTATTGCCTGTTACAGTAAGGATGAAGGGTTTTTGAACCTAATTAACCACCTCCTCTCCCTCTGACACCCCAACTCCTGTTACCGAGAAGTGAACACCTGGGAGTAAGAGTTTACCCTTGGCCGGTGTACTGCTGTCCAAGCCCCAGACTAGTTTAACACTGACTCCACCGAGGGAGGGCAACCTGTGCCCAAATGCAGGCCCCTCTACATTCCTTTGGGTCCTTTCTCCATTTCCTATGTTTTCTACTACGTACAAAACTCCCATGCATCCTCAGCATTTCACAGTGTGCCTTCTACCTCCTGTCCTGATTGAAACACACCTCCCCAGTCCTCCCACCCCACCTATGTCAAGGGGCTGGGCTGACACTGGAAAGCAGTGTCAGCTCTCGCTACCCCAGGCCATTCCAGAACATGCCTTTTCTGCCCCTGTAAGTGTAGCACTGCTCCTCAGTGCTTTGAGAGAGTATCCTAGAGTTCCTTTTGAGCATCCTTCAGGTACTGCCAGCTCTCTCAAGTACTGTGTGGATACTGGAGTGGTTCTCATAGGTTCGAGGAATTAGCAAGGATGTGGCAAGAGCTGTAGGTTTAGCTTAAGCAGACAAAAACTGGGGCAATTGTTCAGAACAATTACTTTCTGTTGGGGATGTTTTCATATGGTAGCTGTAGAATGGTGGATGAGGTGGCCCTGGTTGAGGGACCAGGGACTGAGATAACTTTGCACTCCTCTGAACCTGAATCAACCCAACCTTCCTTTTTCTGAACCTACACTTTCCTGCGGAACACATAGGTGACTCCGACCTCACTGGGGCTCTCAGTGTCACCACACATTTTTTCTGTCATTGTTTAACTTTATTTCTCATCCCTTCCCACAATGGCTCTTCTGTACCTTCTCTCTTATTAAACTCCTCACCCTACCCTACTCTCCTTGCTTTCACATTGCCTCCAAATTAAAAGGGAAGATGCAATCTATTAGGAGGGAACTCCCTCCATTTCCCACCCTCTTCCCACAAAGGTTTGATTCTTTGCTTTTTTTTTTTTTTTTTTAACATCTCTCCATCCTTTCCTTCCTTTGGTGTTTTTTTTTATTATTATTTTTTCTTTTTTCTTTTTCTTTTCTTTTCTTTTTTCTTTTCTTTCTTTCTTTCTTTCTTTTTTTTTGAGATGGAGTCTCACTCTTTCACCCAGGCTGGAATGTAGTTGTATGATCTCAGCTCACTGAAACCTCTGTTCCCTGGGTTCAAGCAATTCTCCTGCCTCAGCTTCCCCAGTAGCTGGGATTACAGGTGTGCGCTACCATGAGCAGCTAATTTTTGTGCTTTTAGTTTTTAGTTTAAAGACGGGGTTTCGCCATGTTGGCCAGACTGGTCTCAAACTCCTGACCTCAGGTGATCTGCCCGCCTCAGCCTCCCAAAGTGCTGGGATTACAGGCGTGAGTCACTGCGTCTGGCCCATCCTTCCCTTCTTCTTCCCTGACCTGGAGAAGTTGCTGACCCTCTTTCCCCAGCAGAATTTATTCTCGTTCATTAGATCTCGTCTCCTTTACTTTTCCTCAAGAGCCTTCCTCTATATGATCACTTTTCCTATATATTTAACTTTTTCTCTACAGAGTCTTTCCTTCTAACATATAGTCATGCTCGAATCTATTCCATCTTAAAGCAAACAATAAAAAAAAACCCTTCTGTACCCTTGATCACATTTTTTTTTCCAATTTTCCTAGCTTTCTTCCCTAGCTAAGCTATAAAGGGAGGGAAGTAGATTTAACTATACTCACTGTCTTCACTTCCATTGACTCTACAACTGGCTAAAGTTGGTTTTCACACTCAGTTCTCTGAAACTGCTTTTGCTGAAATTATTGGTGACCTCTTAATTTCAAAATCCAATAGAAATGTTTTAGTTTCATCATATTTGATGTGTCTAGGGTATTTGGTATTGTTGACCATGTGCTTTTCTAGAAACTCTTTTTTCCCCTTAGCTTTCAAAATCTCTCTCTCTCTCTCTGAACAGTGGTGAGTACTATGCAGAGAATTCAAGAGTGGTACTATGAAAGCAAAGATCAAGTGTCATCTTTAGCTTGAGCATTCAGCAAAGGCCTCTCAGAAAATCTGAAATTTAATCTAAAATGTAAAGGATGAGAAGGAACTAGTTATATAAAGACAAGGAGAAAAGAACTCTAGGAGAAGGAACAGCCAAGGTAGAGTCCCAGAGCTGGGACAAGCTTGATGCATTTAAAGGAGAACATGAAGACAGATCTGAGAAGGGGGCACAGGAGAGAGCCTTGAAACCCAAGAGGATGAGCAGGGAAAGGATTCTGAGGAGGAGCACACTACACAGGAGCCAGTGTTTCAAAATGAAGGGAGTTGTCAATTGTGTCGAATGTGCAAAGAAATAATGTAAACGGGAGCAAAGCAGACTACTGGTTCTGCCAACATGGATGTCATTGGTAACTTTGACAACAGAGTCTTGGGGGCGTGGAGGGGAAAGATGCTTGTTTGAAGTGGGAGGAGGAGTGAGGTTCAGGTGAGAAAGGAGAGGTTGTGATTATTTCAAGGAATATTTCCAGAGGGGAGCAGAGAGATGGCCAGGGTGCTAGAGCAGTGTTGTCCAACACCATAACCACTTGTCTAATTAAAAAATGTAAGTTTATGTTAATTAAAATGCAATAAAATCAAAAATTTAGTTCTTTGTCACACTAGCCAAATATCAAGTGCTTGAGGGCCACATGTGAGGAGTAGCTGCTCAACTGGGCAGAGCAGATAGAGCATAGTTTTATCATCGCTGAAATTTCTGATGGACAACTCTGCTCTAGAAGATGTAGGGTTAAGGAAGGTTTTAATTTTTTTTGTTGTTGTTAATTTTTTAATTTGAGAGATACTAGACAGAACAGTGATCAAGTAGAAATTGGAGGTGCTGCTTTCTCATTGGACTTCTCTTTCTTTACCTCCCTTTAGATGTCAGTGGGCCCCAGAGATCCATCCATGAGCTCTGTTCTTCTTATTCTACCCATCCTCCCTGGACAGCCTTATCCATGCTCATGATCAACTGTCACCTACATTTAGTGGCTCTGTTATTTCCTCTCCCCCATGAACTGCAGAGCCACAGTCTACCTGCCAGGGGCCAAGTCAACTTAGAAGTCCCACAGCAACCTCAAACTCAGTATGCCCCAAACCGAACCTCCCTTCTTCCTGGTCCTACCCCTATAGCACCTTCATGAATTCCGTCTACTTGTTCAGACCAGCAAAGTGGGCATCATTTTGAGCTCCTCTTTCTCCTTTAATCTTTATATCCAGTTAGTCACTAAGCTGCTGGTTGGCTTGTGGGCACATTTAGAATTGTACACCACCTCCATCTTCGCTGATTTATTTAAAGTCTCACTTGGACTGTTGGGAGCATTGTGGATTAGCTAGCAGAAGACTCACATCCACCCCCTTCTCCCAGGCTGGCCTCTATTAGAGGGGACAAGACAGGCTTTCTTACAGCTAGAGATGGCTTGTGATGTAATTCTGGTCAATGAGACAGAAAAGAAAGTCTGTTCAGAAGTTTCTGGGAAAGACTTTGCTTTCTTATTTAAAAAGACAGATACAGATGCTCCCAGTTTTTTGCCTTCTTCATCCTTTGAATGCCAGATTTGTGACTGGAGCCACCATCTTGCAACTGCAGAAGGAAAGCAAAGAGAATTCCTGTGCCTTTGCCCTGAGCAATGCCCATAGCCACCTACCCTCATATTTCTCACTATGGGAGAAAAAAGTAAACCCCCTTTTATTTAAGCCACAGGGGATTCTGTTACTTGCAGCCAAAAGCATCTTTGACTGATAAAGACTTCTAGCTAGTTTCTTTGTTGTAGTATCATTGTGGTATGTTTCATTCTCCACTGCCTTGGCCAGAGCCTTTATAAAATGCAAATTTGACCTTGCTACTTCCCTGCTTTAAATTTTCCTTTGACTCTCCACTGCTCACAGGATAAAGATCAGACTGCTTTGCATGACACATAAGCCCTCCACAGTCTCCTGCTGCCTGCTCCTCTGGCCTCATCCCTGGGCACTGTGCATGATGGACAGTTCTCCAGATATACCACACTTCTTTGTGCTTTTTTGGCACGTGCTGTTTTCCTCTGTCTGGAACACCTTCTTCTTTCCAGGTCTTTCCCCTCCTCTCTTAGAGCTCTACCCTCTATGGTTCTATATCCTTATATCTTGAATATAATTATAGCTTATTGTCTCTTCCTCTTGCTAGACTATGAGCTCCTTCATTTTCTGATATGTCTTATTTATCTTTGTTTTCCTAATATTGGATAGAGGGTTTGAACTCAGGAAACTGAGAAATAATGAAAGAACAAATGAATAAGTGTGCTGAACCAGGGGCCTTGATTCTGTCTCTAGTTCTACTTCTTATAATGTCATGAGCTCTCTGAAACTCATGTTCCTCATAGTAAAACAGAGCAACTCTATCTTTGCTGTTTGAGGTGTCAATGAAATTATTCTTATATGGCAGCTTTGTAATAGCAAAACAGCACTGGCCTTGGTGAGAGGTCAGCCCAAGTTCAAATCCATGACTCCAATAATTATTAACTTACGAACTTGGGCAAATTGAGTAAACTGTCTGAGCCTTAGTTCCCTAATTGACAGGAAGTTAGATAGAAATGTGCAGGGCTGTTATGAAGATTACTTGAGATACTGAATATGAGAATTATTGGTTCATAAGAGGGATTCAATAAATGTTTAATTGAAGTGGACATGCAAAGAGGTGGTCTTCAGTCTTGATAGGATCCCGCTTGGGATGCCCAGTTCCTGGACAAGAGCTGTGATTCCCATGCTGCTGGGCAGCCAAAGCCCAAACCTGTGCCTGCCTCCTTTCACTGTGCAGACAGTAGGCACCATGCCAGCAGCTCCATGCAGAGTTGCTCCGGGTCTCCGTCCCTAGGTTGGAGGAATAAGAAGAGTCACGACCATCTACACAGCACTGAAAAGATTCTCCGATGCGTCCATAAATATATATCTCATGTAATTCTCTTGAGCATTCAGCAAAGGCTTCTCAGAAAATCTGAAATTTAATCTGAGACTTAAAGGATGAGAAGGAACTAGCTATGTAAAGATGAGGAGAAGAGAGCTCCAGGAGAAGGAACAGCCAAGATAGAGTCCCAGAGCTGGGACAAGCTTGACGCGTTTAATAGAGAACATGAAGACAGATCCTTCAGGAGCCCCTGCCTAAAGGATGGGGGCAGGAGAGTCCCTCAAAGAGGAGATGACAAACATTTCCCCAGATCCAAGCAACTGAACAGAGCCAGGAACTAATCCAAACGACGCCTTCGCAGAGTCCTGCCTACCCCCGAAAACAGAGTGTGGCAGGGTTGATGTGAGTTGGAGGAGGTGTTGATGTTGCAAGTCAACTTGTGCTGTAGCCTCAGTCCCACTTTCAGGCATGAAGTCCCAGGAGGTAGAGAGTGCTGTACTCTCAACATGTCCAAACACAGACCCATGCAGGGGACCCCCAGATCTGAGCCTCTTGCCGTGGTCTATGTCTCAGTGAGTGGTATTAGTATCCATCCAGTCGCTAAGGAATGAAACCAAAACATGACTCATGACCTCGCACTCTGCCTCGCCCTCAGTAATATGTCCACCAAATCATGTCAGTGATGAACATCTTCAAACCTTCTTTCTTTTCTTCTTTCTGCCACCACCACAGCTGCACAGTGCCCCACCGCCTCCCTCCCAGACTACAGTAGTAACTTTCTAACTGTTCCTTTCACACCCATCCCAGCCTGTCTTGGTCCCCTCCCCACCCAGCCACCAGAACAATCTTTCCATCTGTAGACATGTACAGAGTTCGGTGCAGCAACTCTCTTCATGTAAGAGGAATTTTTTGAAAAGTCTCTGGGAGTTGATGCTCAGATCCTAAGAGCTCTCAAGTGTCAGGTGGAGGTGAGAAGGATTTGCTGGTTGTGCTACAAGTTGGGAAAGAAAAAGAAAGGGTGGAAGGGGAGATGATGTGAGGCCATGTGGTTGTGATAGGCCCCTTGGCATCCCCCACACTGACCTTCAGTAAAAAACTCAGAAAACAACAAAATGCTTAAAGTAACCTGATTTCCCATGGAAATCTGTGAAAGGCCTGGGCTTTGGGTCTAGACCAACAGTGAGCAGAAACAGAGAGTGTGGCGTGGGGAGGGCAGAGTGTGGATTGGGAAGGAGGCAGGTGTGGGGAGACTCCAAAGCAGCACACACAGATGCAGATAGGACAGAACTGTAGGAGGCTCTTAAAACTGGAGAAGGGCTTTGACTCTTTCAGTTCTGAGGAATCTAGGTGTAGGCTAAGATGAACCAGTCCTCATGCGGGTCCCAGTTGACATCTGAATTACACATCTACGTGACAATAATATGAATAGACATCATTTATTCAGCAGTGTGCTGTGGTTTTGTTTATATGTAGTATCTCATTTGATTCTATTTTCATAACAACTGCAAGGGGTAAGTATTATTATTGCCTTACTTTACAGGGTTCCATCCTGTTATAATCTAAGTTCGTTTTTCCTCCATTTTTAAGATAAACAATAACTGTAGGGCAGTATAAAGTTCCCTGAACCACACAACAAAGAAAGTTAAAAGATGAAAAAGGTAATTGCTGAAAAGGAAACTGAAGTGCAGAGACCCCGGCAGTCTGGCTCCTGAACCTATGCTCTTGGCCACTGTACATTCTCAATCTCTCTTCCCTCCCCTCCTCTTCCCTCCTTTTCTGTCTTCTTCCATCTATCCACTCATCCATCCATCCATTAAGCCTCCATCCATCTATCCATCCATATTTCTGACCATATATCTCTCTATATTTAGATAGTTGGAGATAGATATAGGTATAGATATAGATATAGATATAGATAGATGTCTAAGTTGACATGCCAGGGGCCATGTCAACTTAGAAGTTCCACAGCAACCTCAAACTCAGTATGCCCCAAACTGAACCTCCCTTCTTTCTGGTCCTACATATATATATGTGTGTGTGTGTATTTCTGATCATAAATATAAATAGATAGACAGAGAGATAGATGATAGAGAGAAATATATGTATCTCCAACTATAGAGATAATTCCTCTTTAGGTGGGAGGTTGAATTACAGAACCTAAAAGTTTCCTTGAAGTTCTCAAGTTCTTTGAAGTTTAGTTTATTTTAGATTATATTTTGATTATTTTTGGCAGGTGTTGATCTTCCTAACTAACTTGTTTGGGTTTACCGAAACATACATTTCAGGGCTAGCATGGATCTAGGAGAAAGACCAAGTCCCTCATGTTGAGAGTGAGATGAAGTGACCCACTAAAGCTCACCTGGTCCAGGTCCCTGCCTGTTTCACGTGATTTTGAACTCTGGATACGTGGCAAGTGGTGATAAGGACAACAATCCAACTAGGTAATGAGTAAGAGAGAATGACAGCCTGGAATTAGAGTGTAATCTGTACATGTGTATGCTAACAGTCAGTGATGATTATGACAGTGGTCATGATTCCAGCAATTCACAGGTCCCCATACCTAAAGAGATTTAGAGACCTCATCCAATGCACTTCTTGCTTCCTGATAACTAATGCCTGATTCATTCCAGAGATGAACGAATTTAAAAGAATGTGCTATTTAAAAGAAAAAAAAGAGTTTTAAAATCTTTTCTAGCTTTTATTTCTTTCTGAGGAGTTTCTTCCTGTTAAATGCTTATTTTTTTACCTTCATTTTAAAAATAAATAACTGTAGAACAGCATATAATTCTCTGAGCCACACAGCAAAAGAAAGTAAGAGGAAGCAAAAAGAAGTAAGCTCTATGGTCGTGGGCAGTAAGAGACTCATGATAAAGAAGTTGGGTTTGAGGATATGAAAGCTGGAAACAGTTGGTTCAGGCTGCACCAGAACACACACATTACATCCATGCCAATTGCTGTCTTTTCAAACTCCAGGAAGCCTGGCGTGGGTGAAGCTGAGTCACCTGGAGGCTGTGCCGAAGCCTGGTTGTGCTATAAGTTTTATGTGCAGCAGACTCTATCTTTCTCTCAGAAGTGGGTTGGGACAGCCCTTGGCATCCAACCCTCCCTACATTCACCTCCTTTGAGAAGAAAAAAATAAGACCCAGAAGGTAATATTATCATTTATTGAGTAGCTACACTGTGTCCAGAACTGAGCTTTACATATTTTATATCACTTATTTATCTCAGCAATCTTGAAAGGATGGTATTGTTTTCCCCATCTTATAGGTGAAGACTGAAGTTCAGAAAGTTAAAGTGATATCGCCAGGGTTCCTGATTGGTAAGTGATGGAGGCTGAATTTGAGCCACATCTATATGCTCCATCATCACTCTCCTGGGGAAAACGGCCTAGATGTATTCTATCTGCATTCCTGCTTAGATTCTGCACGACTTCTCCTGTCCATTCCCTCGGCCCCCTCTCATCTAGTCCATGAGATTACAGCTTTGCACACTGACAAGAGGGTCCTTCTTGGCCTACACATACAACCAGGCATCAAAGGATGGAAGGGTTCATCTCACACACTCACAGACCATGTAGACTCTTCAATCTACACCTCCAGCTAGAACTCAGAACATTGAAGGGGACCTGCTCTCCAATCTTTCACCTCATCTTTCTCCATGAAATAAACGTCAACATTCACTCACCAGCCCACCCCCAGCCTACAAGGTGGCCCCTGCCAGTCACGCTTCCCACTGTGGAAGAAGGCACATATGAGTGAGTGGGCTCATCCTTTGACCTCTGTGTGAGATGGCCTATCCCACGGAGTCAGAGTGCAGAGTTCCCAGGGTAGCACAGGTGTGGTAATTCAGAAGAGCAGCTGTCAATGCATCTGAGGGCACAGACCCCCCTCCCATGCCAGGCTGGGAGAGGCCACTCCTGTATGTGGCAGGTGGCTTGTGCCCAGTGGCATCAAGGCTATGGCAGGGTATAGCAGAGATCTAAGGCCAAGTGGAAGTGGAGCTGTTGCTTTGGTTTTGAAAACCAAATGAATGGCTTTTACAAACCTCCACCCACAATTCTGTGAAAAGAGATAAGAATAACTCTGACCCTACTCTTACCTCCCTCTTCATCAATTCATACTGAATGAAGAGCAACCCTATATGAATACAAGAGGATAGATACAATGACCTCAGCTGGGTCTAGCACCACTTTCAGGGAGGCGGATGTCCTCACTGGGCCCTCTTGCATCTCTTCAAAATGAGAATGACCAAGTTTGGATTTATCATTCTGTTCTTGAATCCCAAAGACTATCCTTAGAGCAAAATATACTCTTTGAAGGATGAGGATGTGGAGAAGCACGGTATATTTAAATAACAAGGGAAGGGAAACTCAGATTAGGAAAACTAGAGAAATGCCCATGTTACTAGGATGAGGATGCCAAGTGGCAGGTACAGGTTGTCTGTGACTTTGTCATGTGTGGGAGAGAAATGACCTTTCTCAGGGTGTGGGAATATAATAGGTTGTACTCCTGATGACCTTGACCATCTTAATCACTCTTGTGTGATGCCAGGGCCCAGGTTCCACCCAAGTTTTACTTTATAGCTATTCCCGTTTCCCTATTAATCAAGGAAATTAATGAATACCGAATAAGGTGATCATTCTTCAGCTTTTGAGTTGAAATAGACACATAAATCAACTCAGCTGAATACAGCATGCGGAATCAGTCCTCCAGAAGGCAATTTTCTCTCTTTCTGAGGGTGTATAATAAGACATAACTTGACCAGTTGTGGGAGCCCCCATCAGCCATGACAGACTAAGTCCTCACCCATGGCCAGGAATGAGGCACAGGCTTTTGGATGTGTGTGTATAAGAAAATGTACATAGAAACTGCCACACCCACACCCCACATACCATGACAGGGTGGAGTATTTGTTGTCCTTACCTTAACTTTGTCACCATTTTCAGAAATTCTGGACTTTGATGGTGCTGTGTCCATCAGGACACAGCCTAGAAATTCTCAGAAGCCTTAAAAGGTGCCTTTCCAACAGCATTCCCTTTATCTACCCCTCACATCTGGGCATCCTGGACTCCACGCAGTTCACAGCCTATAAGTAAGATTTACTTCCTAAGGGGAAGCAGGAGTCATGTCTGGCCATGTCTCACCTCCAAGCTTGTATTTGCAAGCCCACACCGCCCACCCATAATACCCTCTTTCGGCATCTGCTCAAGCTGCACCACTTGGTCAGGGAATTTGAGGGGAGAGGTGTTCTGGTTAATGATGAGTTACCATATAGCTATCTTCCAAATATAAAATTAAAAGCCACAGCAATAACTATTAGTTTGAACAATATTTAATCTCTGATGCTTCAGAAGACACTTTGAGATCTTGAAGGGCCTTAGGGTTGAGTCTTTGGTGGTGACTATGGGTCCTGAGGGTGCTGTGTGGATGTACAAGAGCACTGACTAAGGAGAGGTGGCAGCATGCAACGAGGGTAAGAACCTCAGCTCTTTCCCCAAATGGCAGGCTGACCCAGGGTGAGTCACTTCCCTTCCCCAGCAGCACTGGGTCAGAACTTCTCTGAGGCCCCTCTTACCTCTGATATCCTATTAAGACTGGCAGAGGTTGTATTGTGTGGGTTTTCTATCACTGGAACTGAGAAAAATTTAAAACTACCTGCATCAGCACAGAGAAGATCTGAAACAGTTCTTGGGTGTTTATAAAGCCCATGGGCTGGGCTCCCACCTTGATGTCAGCCCAGCCCTGGGGTCAGTGCAGACTGAGATAGGGAGCAGGAAAGCAGGAAGAACAGGAGTAGCAGAGTCAGGGACCACAGCACAGTTAGTGATTGAATTTATCAAGCCTGTGGAGAAGGACTCTCCCTGGTGGAGGTAGTGGCATAAATACGTGGTCACTTATCCTGCCTTCTCAGACCAAAACAAGCTGTTCTGCTATCAGTCAACCAAGAGGTTGGGTTACAGGGATGTAGCCTGTCTTTGAGATTGGTGATACTGAGAGGGCAGTGGGTGAAGAGATAACAAATCAGCTCTGCTTAGCCCAGGCCTTGTCCAGAACTGAGAGAGGGATCTGGCAAGGTATGAGCCAGTCTCCATCCACTGTAGGGATTCCAGGAGGCCCATATTTCACATGACCCTGCATTTGCTGGATGTAACTTTTTTTCAAGTCATGGACATGTCCATTGTCTCATTTGACTTTTCTTCTCAGGCATGGCCAGCCCCTTCACTCAGCTCTGGCTAGGCTGGACTCTACCCAATGTAAGAAAACCTCTAACAAGAGCAAAATTCTGAACAGTGACTCATTGTGTTATATAAATAGTTTCAGTGATCTATCCAGCACCCCCCCACACACACCAAACACACATGCACACACCCCCTCTTGTGGAGATCACCTTCGAAATGATCCATGTGGGCACTCAACGGCACAACACTCTGAATATAAATGTATGCTTGGACTCAAATCTCTCCCTCCCGTTCATCTTGAGCCCTCAGTTGTGCGGTGGCAAAGGCTCCCAAGTGGAGCATGTGTCTCTTCTTGTTCAGCCAGGACAAAGTCCGCACTGGTGGCAGAGTCTACTCCTTCAACAGTCCCAGCTTCTTCAGGGCCTCCCTTCTGTGTTCATTGGGGACACCTTTTGGGGAGATCTTGACACTGACACACGGGGGCCGAGGAAGTTTGTCACGGCTCTGTCCTTGGTAGGACAGGCGCTTGGAGCTCTGCTCCTGCTCCAGGTCAGCCAGCTTGCCTACCTGGATACCTGCAAAGTCTTTCCCCGTGCCCAAGGAGGCCGGGCGGGGCCGAGAATTACGCAAGACGCTGGGCGAGATCTTGTCCAAGAAGGAGTCCTTTCCCAGAGAAGTGCTGGTTTTGGGGCTGGCGTCTTTCTCAGCTGAAAGGTAGTTGCTTAGTCCCACGCCTGAGCGCTCCAGAGTGTTGGACTTGAAGTTCATCTGTCTCAGGCCAGGGGTGTTGCTCTCCTGGAGAGTCAGCCCTGACTCTGGCCTTGGCGGAGTCAGCCCTGAGTCTGACTTTGGTGGAGTCAGGGGACTGTTTGCCCTTGGGGCTTTAGGGATAGGAATTGGCATAGTTTTGGTAGCTGCGACATTGCCTGGAGCTGGAGACTTCATTGTCAAAGCTCCCTGAGCTTGACCTGGAGCTGGAGCCGGAGCTTGAGCCAGAGCCTTCCCAGCAGCAGGAATAGCTGCTGAGGCCTGGGCTGGAGCTGCAGGCTGAGCCAGATCTGGAGCTGGGGACGGACGCTGGGCACGTGTCTCCTTGGGTCTGATGGAGCTGGTGGGCTTACTGAAGTGGAGTCCAGGCTCATCTTGATCCTGGGGTAGCCCCAGCTTCTCTAGAGCTTCTCTACGTGCTTTTCTCTGCTCCTGCAGCGAAGAGGAGACCAGGCCAGAATCTCCAGGGGCAGCCTCGGTGTGGCGGGACAGCCAGTGCTGGGGATCACTGTGGAAACTGCTTCGGCTGCTCTTCAGAACAATATTAGGTGGCAGCTTCCGGGGCTTAGGGGTTGTGAGAGGAGCTAGTCGGCTGTTTGGGTCCTCCCCTGATGGGAGGCGAACATCTTCAGCTCTTGCTTTCTGAGGCAACACTGCAGGAGGAGGCCGGGATTGTTGTGTGTACCCAGTTGAACCTGTTTCCTTGGCTTTTTGGGACATGGCCTCTGAAGCAGTCTGCTCTCTTTCGTGGGAGCTGGATGGTGTGTGGAGCTGGGGTGTGTGGCCCTGCTGTCCTGGCCCCTCGGGCAGGCTGGCTTCCCTACACTGCTCTGGCTGGGTGTCCCGAAAAGCTTCTGGTGGAGGGATGAGCACCACGTCCAAGTCAAGGGCAGCCTCCTGGGGGCTGGCAGGTGCCTGACTGGGTTGGTTGCTGTGGCTGACCTGTTCTTTCTCAGGCTCTGGCACAAGCCTACCTGCTTCTCCAGGGGTGTGACTGTTAGCCTGGGTGGTGCTTTTCCTGAAGTTCTGGCTTCTGGCAATGTGGATATTCCTGGGGAGGCTGTAGGAGCCAGACCTGAGGCCTAGGCCCTGGGGCTCAGGAGGATGGGATGAGCTGGACTCAGTCACTGTCCGTGGCGCTCGTCCTTGCTGAGTGATGGTCTCCTCTGGACCTCCTGTGAGGGTCAGAAAGAACATAAAAGAGTGAACAGAGGTGGGGGTCCTGCTGCAGAGCTCTAGCTCCAGGGAGGGGCTAACTAATTGTTAATAAATATTTGCTAAATGAAACAACACAAAACTGCAGCCCCAATACTAGAGGGACTGTCCTCAGGAGTAAAATGCTCCTCACACCCTGGGACATGCGGCCCCACACTCATGACCACACTTGTGTGTTGTTTTGTTTCCCTTCTGCTGAGCCTGAGCACCACTGGCTCTCCACACTCTCTCACGAGGGCCTCGAGGTGCTTCCCACTGCAGCTGGGGAGCCCTTCCCTCTCCTTATCTCTCTTACCCTTGTCCTCTGTGTCACCCAGATTAGCTCCCTAGACTGACTCAGTCTCTCCAGAGCCAACCACCCAGCCCTCCCTGACTCCCTCCTCTGCTGGAGTTCTGCCCCAGAGGGTCTGCCTTACCCCGGGGAGTGGGCTGGGTTATGGGCAGTACTCGGAAACCTCTGGGAGTTGTGGCTGGCTCAGACTCGTCAGTGGACAGTCCGCTGTCAGCCTCCGTGTCCAACGAGCCAATGGTCTCCTCCAGGAAGAGCAGACACTCCTTCTCTTCAGCGGACAGGAAGTCGTAGCTGCTATCACTCTGTTGGGGGCAGGGGGACGGGGAAGGGCGAGAACAGGAGAGGGAGAGAGAGCTGTGAGAAAGCGCTCCCTCCGCAGAAACTGGCGGGGCCTGAGAACCACCCTGCGAAGGGGAAGGAATGTTGAAGAGCTGGAAACCTTTGCTGGGCAGGCACATGGCAGGGGCCTTTCTTTTGCTTAGTCCTGGCTGGAATGCTTAGGGGCACAGATTAGAAGCAGTCCCAAGTTCCTATGTTTGACAGCCTTTGTCAAACATTTCACTTTGGGCACCTCTGATTTAGCTCCAAATAAGAAGGGCAACATAACCATTTGACCTGAAACTTCAGTGGTATTGTTTTAACTTTTAAAAGTACTTCTGCATACTTGATCTGGTATGTCAAGGACAGTATGAGGAAAAGCAGGAAATGCAGCCAGCTATAAGCTGCCAGGCCAGTAGGAACTGTGGCATGACTGGCCACAGATGAATGTACTAAATGATTTGTAGTTGACTTTGAAATGCATTCCATACGGGACTTTTTCCCCTTGTACATTTACTTTCGTGATGGCATTTGGCTCTGGCTAATATTAAAATAAGTGTGCATTTCTAAAGCAAATATTAACTTAAAGGGGGAGGTTGGTGGAAAAACTAGATGGTATAGGAGGAGGGAAAAGCAGCTTAGTATTAAATGTTAAGTAGATCTGAAAGTAGATCATATCCATTATGAGGGGGTACATAGAGGTTTTTGGAAGAAAATAACGGTCATCTCAGACAGTTACTGTCTATGTTGTACGGGGCTAGAAGGTTGCTGGAACAGTTGCTCTTCCACAGAGGAAGTTGAAGGGAAAACAAAACGGCAAATTAGAATATAAGAAATTTGGGCTGAGTCTTTTCTTGGCACCTCCACCCCTTTTCCTAATATTTGGGACACTTCAGAGTTGTACATTCTTCAGGCCCACTCAGATGGCCAGGAAAGATTTTGAGACAGCTCTAAAAATATCCTGGAAGGAGGGGAGAGGGTTGCAGAATAACCCTTCCAGTTGCCTCTGCCCCTTAAAGAGCCACCTGTCTGTTGACTGATGTGGGCCTACATGTGAAAGGAAGCCCCAAATATAACCCCTGGAAGCTCTGAAGCTGACTCCAAGAGTTTCTTGAAGAAAAATATCTTTATGGTCCTTTTACTTCTAAAATAGCCTTGCCAAGGATAAGCTGACTCTTAGTTTCTCCTTCATGAATGATTCACTCTGAAAACCTTTAATCCCTGTCACATTCTGTGTCCAATGGTATGTGACTATTCACATTGACCCCAGTCTAACAGACACAGAAAGACTTCTCCACAGACCCATTATCTAGGGTCAAAATGAAGTTTGTCTGATTGTCTGCACTTTGGATTTGTGCATGTGTGTTTCTTTCTCTACTCCATTTTTACATATCAAAATCCATTGGTTGTCTTAAACAGCCTTGATATTCAGTAGACACCCTTAAAATCCTTAAATTTTCAAATACTTCTATAGGATATAATGCAAAAAAGCATAAATTCTCCAGGATTCTTATGTATGTGACAAGCATGAACAACAAATGTTTGTGTCTGGATGCAGCACAGATTTACTCTTTCACACCAACCTTACAACAACTGAGATTCAAATTCATGCCCAGAAAAATTACAGTTTATTAAATGCCACTCACAAGTAGCTAAACACAGTGACTTTGGAAGATTCTCAGTCTCTGCTCCTAGAAAGGCTGATTCTTTTCTACATGGAGGCATATGATAGGTGCTTTACTTGTATCTCATTTACTCCCCACAAATTGAATTAGATATGAGCACTATCGCATTTGAAAACAGAGGAGGTTAAAGCTTAGAGAAATTAAGTAATTTGCCCAAGGTCATACAGCTTATAAGTAGAGAACTTAGATCTGTTTGGTTCCAGAACCTAGACTCCTAATTACCTATTTTCTTTGATCTTTGTAAGAGACTAAAGTAATGCTGCTCATTGCAGAGAACTTCAATAATCCACGTGCTACGAGAATCTACGTTTTGGTTTCCACCATGACCTCAGATTACAGGCCTACTCTTTCTGCTCAATCCAACCCCCAACCTAATGAAAACTGGGGGAAAAAGTCTCATTTGCCCAATTGATCTCTAAGGTCGTCCCATCCTATTCTCTATAGAGCCAGGGCTGACTCAGGCAGAAAGCACCCACTGGTGTTGTGATTCACTCCCCAACAATGAAAGAGAAGGTGTAGTGAGCCAGGATGGGTGGCAGGAAAGAACAGGGCAGGGCAGGGCAGGGCAGGGCAGGTGTGCAGAGAGCAGACCAGGTTGCGGGAGGGAGAGTATTACGTACAGATCCAGAGCGGGTGGAGGTGCTGCTCATCATGCTGTCACAGCTGCCGACACGGGTCACGGGTTCTGAGCCAGGCCCCGCTGGCCACAGCTCCCTCTCGGGCATCGCCCAAAACAAGTTGCAGGGGTGGCAAAGGGGGCTCCCAGAGGGGAAGCGAGGGGAAGTGAACAATGTCCCAAGCTGGGCCTGAAAAGAGAAGAATCAAAGCCACATGTGAGCCAAGACTTTGGCAAGGCTCTGCCCAGGCCCTGGGTGGCATGGCGGGAAGGACACCAAGCAAGCAGAGAGCTGGAAGAGGGGCGTGAAACCCCCAGCCTGCATGGAAGGACCCTGGAGCTGGCTCAAATACATGCAGAAGGACAGACTTAGGTGGTGGAGAGGGAGTCTAGTCAGAAAGAAGCTTCTACTACTTCTCTTACATTTTTCTCTGAACCAAGGAGCTTAACCTACATTTTCATTACTATAAGCAATAAATATTACAGGGGTCAATAGCTTGAGTTCTGGAGTTAGTTGGGTCTGGGCTCAAATCCCAGTTTAGCCGTTTACAGTTATGTGACTTGAGGCAAATTACTCTGAGTCTGTTTTTCCTCATTAAATAATGTTAGTATGAGGATTAAATGAGAGGACAGTTAGCACAGTTTAGTTGGTAGTAAATACCCTAAGACCTCATGGGTCAATAATTAACTATTATTGTTCTTGTAACAAGAAAAAGACAAGATCTATCTAGGATCAAACTAAATTGAAACAAGAGAAAGAGGAGCTCAGAAAAGAAGGGTTTTGGTTTAACGGGAGACTGTAGACTTGAGAGAAGAAACAGGTCCCTTAATAATACCTACCTCATGGGGTTATTGTGAGACCATGTAAAACACTTTGCATGGTGCAAATTGTCACCTGCTATCATAGTCAATATCATCAACATCATCACAACCACCACTACGATGTCCATCTTTAACTCCCTAGCCTAGAGGCATAAACAGGGCACCTGCAGTGGTTGACACAAACCTATTTTCTTTCTAGTGAATTTCTTTCTTTCTAGTGCCTCTGTTGTTGCACATATTCCCAATGAGATTCCTGAGCCCGTGTCAAATGAACAAGAGAAATGTCCCATGTAGCTTCCTCCCAACTCCAATTCCTTAGGGGAAAAAAGTTTCAATATCATTGTAACAAAAGTAGTAGCAAAGGAAGGCAGTGCCATCTTCCCTCTGAAAGTCCCAAGAATTTTGATGTGGCTGTTTGTGGGAAATACTCCATTGGAGATGGCAGGCCAGAAGTGAGTCTGCTGTTAAAATGAAATTCTAAAAGAATTAGGATGAAAAGACCGTTCCAAGATCAAACAGAGAGTTGGAGGAGAGCCAGAATTAGAATAAAGTTTGTCTGATTCAAATCCATGTTTTCCCTTTAATGCCACCCTGTATTTTCTTTCATCTTTCCAACCCTCCCAACACTAGGTAAAATGTCCTAGAAGAAAACGTGATCTATTTGAGATCTGGAGGCTTGGGCTTTGGATGCCAGGGCAGATGTCCTCTTGGCCTCCGGTAATAATCACTTCCAGTGCCAAAGTCAGGTTTGGGCTGGGTTGGGTGAGTCAGCCTTCCAGCCCTATAGAGCTGGCAAGTATGGAGCCCCATGGAGAGAGCTCCTCTTCTGCTTGGGAGGAGTCTCTCAAAAGGGGCAGGTAGGGAGGGGCACGACAGTGGGGGGAAAAGAGGAGAGATCCCTAGTGAGCCAGACATCTGGTTCATAGGGGTCCAGATCCTCCTAGGAGATAAGGAGGGAACTGGAGGGACAGAGACACCAAAGAAGCCCAATGATAAATAAACGTGGGGTGAGGAAGCTCTCAGGGTTTCTTCATGAGGTTAAGCTCCCCAGTACCCAGAAACTCAAAGAAACAGGAACATGAGAAACCATGTGGGTGAAGTTCAGTCATCTCAGCTACCCACTCCATGAATGATGCTCAAGTTCAGGGAGGACTAACCCATTCCTAACATTCTGTAGGGCTGAGGCCACTGTAGCAAAGGAGATCCATCTCTGTAAGTCTAGGTACACAGAAAACACTCAAAAAATGCTGAATGAATGAACTTGCCATCTGTTCTAGGGTCTATTGGGTTGAGCTTTTGGAAGGCTTCCTCTTGGTTTCTAACCTATTACTGTGAGCTTTTTCTTAAATATTTAATTTCCTGGATAATATATGGCTCAGTGAAATTTGGGCAATGTTTTCAGTTAAACTAACATTTGTGAGCACCTAATAATAGGCGCTAGTGGTACAAAACCGTATAAGACGAAGGCATTGTTGTCGAAAAGTCAGTGTAGATCTAAGGGTCTAGTTTTGGGCTCCAATTTTCTTCTCTATAAAATCAGGGCAGTAAATATTTAAAGTGACTCACTGTAATTAGCATAATATTCTCTATGAATGGGTGAGCAGATGATGCCTCTTACTTTCAGAGAAAATTACTACCCTTGTGCTTCTAAGTATGCTTTAGACTTTACAGAGGTTTTCTAGTCTCTCTTTCCTACCAGCGAAGCCTATCACACTTTCGTTTCAGAACCTAGGATACCTTCAAGTAGCTGGAAGAGATAAAAGTGGTAGGAAAAGCACTGCTTCACAAGAACACAGCATGCCATAGCTTGCAAAGTGCTCTCAGATATGCTAATTAGATCTTCAGCATAAACTGGAAACATAGGCAGGATCTGACATTTTCTCCATTTTACAGGTGAGAAAGTTATGGCTCTTACCACTAGCCCTTCCTAAGGGACACAAGAAATGACCTATACTTGCATATACAGGACAGCCCTCCACGGGGCATCTCAGGGTCTATCTGGATGCAAGAGGGGCATGCCCCTGAGAATGGTTACTAGTTACCCCTGACTAAAATACTAAAAGCCTTAAGACCCCCTTCTCCTTCTACTTCATACCTTAAACCCTGCAAATGATCTGCTTCAGCTTTATACTTCCAGGCCGGTGTATTGCCCCAACAGCAGCTATTTCCACAGTAAAAGAATGACACCAACTGCCAAGGAAAATCATGTCTTTAGGGATTACATGCTCCCTGCAGAGAGGAGTCTGAACCTGAAACCAAAGCTGAGTGAGGTGCTGTCACCTCATCTCCATACCTAGTTTTCTGACCTAAAAAATCTGAAAGGTGAAAGCTGCATTTCCTTTCACCGACTTCACAACCTTGAACCATGGGGCTGTCTCAGGGCAGCCATCGAAACCCTGATAAGAAGACTGAGAAACAAACAAAACACTCAAGGTGAGAGTTTGGTATCTTTTAACCCTTGACCTCTTTGGGAACTTAATGGGAGGAGGGAATGGGTTAAGAAATATGTAGCACTTAAATAGTCAGAGCCATCCATCCTGAATTAAATATTAACTACTCCACTGACGAAAATACTAAATACTGCCGAGTCTTGGAGGAGAGGGAATAAAGACCAGGTGAAGTTCTGGCATCTGGAGAGGGTGGGGTGGAGAGAGGGCTCCAGCTCCGTTCCAGGTTGGCTTGTCTGCACCTTCTAATCAGACCCAGGTCTCTCTCATCCTCCTCCTCCAACGAACTCACCCACATGTCCTCCAAGAGCTCTGCCTCTCTGCCTACTAGTCAAAGAGGTTTCCTATCTTTCAATCCAGGTGTCTCTGCTTCTTGTTGACTACCCAGAGATGTGCCTTGGGCTGGAAACTATCCTAAGAAAAATATCAGAAAGACTAAAACTTGCACAATGTGCATATCCGTCTCCATGAGCACATGGGCAAGTTTCTGTATGTGTTTAGGCAACATTATCATCTTCCTTTTCACCAGTGGATTTGAGGCAAGGAGCAGGTAGAAATACTCTCTGCATAGGAGAGCTTTGTTAGACACTGCTGGTGGTCTTTACTCCTAAGTTCACCATCTAGGGCAGCCCTCAGTCAGTGGATGTGGGGTGCTGGCTCTGTGGTGTGAGGTAAGCTCAAGCCTGAATCTCCAGTTGCCAGGACTGGAAAACCCATATATTCACTCAGGACTGTGTGTGCCAGGCCCTTGGGCCTGGCACTGAGGTCTTCCCACTTCCCTCTTCTCTGCAGCAGGAGGGAAAGAGTCAAAGTTAGGGACCAAAGGGTTAAACCCCCCAAGATGGATAATGGAGAGGCGACTTGCTACTCTGACTCGACTCCTACATCTGCCTTCCTTCTGCAGGTAAATCTGCCACACAAACTGCCAACTTGGACACCTGCAGGAAAACAAAACAAAGCCACCACCCTGGTCTGCTTCTCTGTCTGTGGACTCTGCCACACTACCTTGGCCTGAGCCCCACTTGGAACTCTAACTAGACTTGACATGCAGCTGCGAAATATTCATGTAGGTGAGGCCCAGCACAGCCAAGTAGCTTTCTGTTTGCCAGTCTCTGCATCTATTAACAGGCAGAGTCAGAAAGTTAATTGAGTAGAACCCAAATAAACTTGACTTTGCAGCTAGATTATCCATGGGTTTTCCAAAGATGAGCTGGTAGCTGGAGTTGAAGTTTTCCCCACATGCCCAAACCTTATATCCCTTTACAAACAACCTAGTGCAGCTCATGCCTAACACACCTGTCCACAGAGAGCTCCATTATCAAACGAGCATGATCAAACACACACACACACACACACTGCACCCATTATTTAAACAAAGATCGACACCGAGTTGGTAAAGCCACGGGAGAATTTCCGGTTATAATCGCAATGGAAAACCAAGATACTCTCCCCCGTTTTGACTCCCTCTATTTCAACTGTTATTTTCCAAAATCACAACTCAATTTCAATTGTTCAGAGATGGAAATTTCCAAAACAAATCTATTTTCTTTTTCGTGTTGTTTGCACAATATGCCTATCCAACCTAAGGAGGTAAATGAAAAAGAAGGTCCTCCCAGCCCCGGTCTCCACAAAAATACTACAATCTCAAGTCACTACCAACCTGATCTGATCCCAGAATGAACTCAGAGAATTGGGGAACAGATAGGAAAGCTCCCTAGCTCGGGTATAGAGGGACACCTTCCTTCCTCTGTAGTTCTGATTTCCCATGAAACCCCTTCCTCTTGCTGCAGGATAAGCAGTAGTTGGTTAGTGATTAACTCACCTCCACTGGGTTGGGGGCTGAAGACAGGAAAGAAATACCCTTTTATTTCAAAGGGCAGAGACGGAGACAGAGGCTGCTTCCCCTGCCTCCTACTGTTTTCTTCTCCTTTTGACCTCCTCCTGACTTACCTAGACAGGTAAATGCTTCATCTGTGCTGCCTGGCCCCCACCCTGCCACTGACTCAGCCAATCCTAGGCTCCCCTCCCTACCTCTCATTCCAGCTGTTTCCTCAGGGAGGGAATGGGAGGGGAATGAGCAGGGTGGTGCTGCTCCCTCTTAGCCAATCATCTCCTGCCCTCCCCTTCCCTGTTTAGAGCTAATAAAGAGCTCTTTAAAAAAGGAGGGCTGGAAGGAGGAGGAGCTGGTTTGGGCTGAGACTGGAAGGACAGGTGGCAGGGAGGGAGCAGGCAGAGATAATATATATATTTAATGTTGATATAAAGGAACGCAGACAGTCCTCTGGGCAGTGTGCTTTTCCATAGGTCTACGTGAAATAGGTTTTTCATCTAGAACTACCTTCTTCCACTAGGAGATTAGTTTTCCCCTGAATTATCTAAGCTAAACTCATTTGTGGTCAGTTTTGCTGCTAGCTTTTCTAGCTGTTGAAAGTCACTTTCTTCCCCAAGCCTACTCCTAGCTCATAAGTCTGGCAATTCCATTCATGTCCACTTAGGAGGGTGTCCCAAGGCTAGGGTTGCTCTAGTTGGGCCAGTCTCGCCCCAGTGCTTGACAACAATCTCCTTGGCCTAATTTATTTCTGGGGAAATAAAACCATTCATCCCCTGAGAGGTCCCTATCCTGATGGAAGAGTGACTGGACAGCTTGAAAGGGGAGAGCATGCACTCTGTCATTTGGTCCTCTGCTCTCTTTTAGTTGTTCATGGAAGGTGGCAATACATATTATGAAATAAAAACAAAACAAACTTCTAACCAGTTTAGCAACTCCTACCTCCTTTCGTGGACTGACATTTGGCACTTGTAGGGAGAAGAGAGTAGGTAGAAGAATCTACTGCTTTTGGGAAGAAATCTCCCTCCAAGTACAGAGACCACTCTTATCAGATATGATTTTTGACTGGAAGCTGGTTTTTCCTAGAGGTTGGTTATCCTTGACACCTATCAGGATTTGAGGTATTCCACTTACTAGCATTAAAAGGGCAGGGAGAAAATTTGAAATCAATGTACACAATAATTGCCAAAATTTATTAGGTTCTTGCTATTTGCTAGGTATTGTGCTGAGCGTTTTCATGTATCTTATTCTTTAGTCTTTAACTTAAAAAAGTAGACATTTATTAATATCTAAATTTTACAGGGAAGTTAAAAAACTTTTTCAAGGCCATGTAGCTAGGAAGAGGCAGGGTGGGGATTTTAATTCAGGCAATATAACATCAAGATTGCCATGAATCAGCATAATGCCAATCTGCCTCTGTTTTGGAGAGAATCTCAAGTGGAAATCATGAAATACACAGATAATTTGCAAGTGTAATTCTAGCAATTAGATTCGTCCTTTTCCATTTCATTTCCTACTTAAAGCTATTAATATGTTTTATAACAAGACGACACATGGCTTTCATCTTTTCTCTTTCTGTGATCACGGTTGGATAGGAAATAAAAAGCACAGTGATCTGGGGCCAAGGTAAAGATGAGGTGGAGCAGGACTAATGGATAGGAAGGAGGTTGGAGGAAGCTTGGGATAACCCAGTCCCCTGTCAGCAGCCTATGGATATCACAGCTGAATGAGCACTTCAGGCTATGACCTCTCTCCCGGGTGTGTCATTCAAACATGTATGATGTCATAATACTAACAAAACAGGAAGGGCATCTCCAAATCAGCAGTTCCATGCAACCAGAGTCACACCCATGGATGAAGTCAATGAAGTTGATCCAGCTCCATAGGTGTGTGATTTGAACATTTGCTAAAAAAATGAATTGACTTATGAGAATTAACTTCCAAGAGGACAGTAGGCAGTCTTATTTGTGAACAGACACAGTTTTTCAGTTATAATAAAATTAGGATAACTAGGAGGAACCCCTATCTTTTACCAGGTAGAAGCAGGGACATAGACAAAATCATCTTTCTTTTCCTCTCTTTCCTCTCAAAAACGTTTTCTTTTTGTAAATTATGAAATATTTCAGATACCCTGGCATAATAAACACAACTGTACCTAACACTCAGTTCAGGAAATAAAACATAAACATCATAGTCGAAGTTACTTACAAGCCTTGAGCCTCCCTTCCCCGCAAACACACATATGTTCTAGCTGAAATAAATCACTATCTCAAATTTTCTGTTTCCCATTCTCCATGTACTTAAATGTTTTCCCTGGAATTCATATTGTTTTTGCTTTGTTTTATTTTTGCTTAGAAACGTACCAAGTCTCTAACATTCCAAGATAATTGGAAAGGAGGCCTGGACTACAGAAAAGGAAGGATTTCCTAAGTCAGTCAAAAGCCTGAAACAATAAGGCTTCCTGGTTGATATCGGTCATCATTTGAGGGGGTATGTGTGTCATTGCTCTTAGTATGTAAATGCCTGTTTGATGACCAGACTCTGTGGAAACTAATTACAGCCCAGCTCACCTGATTCATCTGTTCCCTCCTTCTCCATTCTTGCATATGCTGTTGTGGTCAGGTCATCTCTTTGACTGTCAGAGGCTAGTTTATGATTTCCTTTCTGAGTACAACCTCCCCACTGAGGCACCTCCCTTCCCCCTAAGTGCACATGTAAGTGTGCACACACGCACATGTGCACACACACACACATGTCATTTCAAAACTGAAATATACCACAAACAGTCATTGGCCAAACTTTCCTCTTAGGCCCGTTATAAAGTTAGACTCTGCAAAATAGTTGTGGACTTCCATTCTAACCATTCATGATACTTATTTATTCACCTTGCAGTTACACCCTAGCAGTGTCTTCCTTTCCCTTTCCTCTCCAAAGGAAAAATTAAGTTACTTTGAACATATGCTGTCACCGTCCTTAGGAAACACTTGGCACTCAGTGCGTTCATGTTTGGGCGTGATACTATATGCTGGGGCTCTGAGTGTGACCTCTAAAATACTGGGGGAAGAGAAGGTTTTATTCCTCAAATAGGGGTTGGGGGAACAAGAGCTTTCTTTAAAGAGAGCACAGCTAGGGAAGAATTCAGATGAGGGTAACTATAATTTGGCTGTAAGATGTGGGACTGGATAGCACAGATTAGGACATCAAATAGATCACCAAGTTCTCACTGAAGTGATATTAGTGTTAAGACTATAATAATTTGATGAGAACTAAAGCATGTAATTAAGTAAATTTGGATGAAGGAGTTCTGAAATCACTTAATCGTTAAGTAGTTTTAGGGAGTATTTTTTTTCTCCTTTCTTTGTTGAGAGCAGTGTTTCTTCAGCCCATCTATCATGGAAATTTGGAGGACTCAGCTGCCCCTTTCTCCCTAGAACTAAAGAAAGTTTGAGGGCTAAGGTCACCAATTAGCATCAGAGAATTCTGCAAGAAACACCAAATCTTAATGTGTTCAAAATTGGAGTTACATTGTCCATGTCCATACCCCTCAAATGTCCTCTCTCCTCTATCCCCATCCCAGCTAATTGCATCACCACACTTCTTCTCACCCAGGCTCGAGAATACTTCACAGTTATTCTCAAATACCTCCTGTGAGATAGCTTTCATACCTCTTTCCAATTCTTTATCCTCCCTAGTCTGGTTCAGATTTTCACTGTCAGTGAGATCATGGACCACTAGAGATGGAGGAGGCTACAGAAATTACTTGTTACCCCTCTTCCATTTTACAGACACACATCTGAGTAGTCATTCCTCCTCTTAAAATACTTCGATGGGTCTTCATGGCATTCAGGATGAACTTCAGAGTCCCTGTTATGACATAAAAAGACCTTCATGAGCTGGCCCTACATGCTTCTCCTAGCCTATCTTCATTTATATTCTGGACTACAGCCACATCCACTGTTTCTGAAACTGCTGTGCTTCTGGGCCTTTGCCCATGCAGTACACTCCTCTTGGATCTCTTCCCACCCTTGGCATCCTGGCTTAGTCTTATGCTTCCTTCAGGGTTCCGCTTAAGCATGACCTTCTTTTGGAATAGAATATTAGGTGCAGTTTCACTGTAGTCTCTTAACACAATGTACACATCTGTATGTTCAACCCACTAGGATATAACTGTCCTCTTTCTCTCCCTGTAAATTTCGGATTCATGAAAGGCACTAATTTTTTTTCTATGTATTACTTTTCTTTTCTATTGTAATAGTTATATATTAATGTCAAAACTGCTGATAAACTCTTTGGCAACTGAACTCCTTAAGAAACTTGCCCTAAAAAGTTTATTCTTCATGATCAAGCTGAAAGATAATCCTTCTACTACTACAATTTTACTTGTATTGTTTTTTCCTGATTCTTGTCCTTTGACATGCTATTAAACTCTGCGTTGTTCTTAGAAGTAATGAGCATTGGCTCATTAGGATTGTTTTCAGAGGCTTTTGACCTTTTGATGTCATGAATATGTCTATCAATCTAAGATGCCTATGAAGGCCCTGAGTTGATGATGCTTCACACTGCAGTGATTGAACACATATCTAGTGATGGGATGACTGATTTCCTTTATCTTTCTTATAACAAAATGCTCCTACCATTCTTCATGTTCTTTACTATTATGGATACCTAAAAATTAATAAGAAATATCAGGATTAATAGAATTTATAAAGAATTGTAGCTTATAGCAAATATTCAAATAGTGGAAATGTCAGGTCACTTTATTAGATTCTGTTTGGATCTCCTAGGAAGCTCCCAACAGCTCTACACAGAATCACTTGTTGAAATTCCCAATCTAATTTTTTATTTTTTGCTTTCCAAATTTGTTATTTCTTGGAACATTCTTCATTGAATTTGCATGAAATGCATACTTAGTATACATTTATTAATATTTATTTTATTTGCTATAATGACTCATTATTAACAGTAGACAGGGCCATGGAATACACACTTAACCACATGGTATGTTAGTCAATTTGCATTGCTATAAAGGAATACCTGAGACCTAGTAATTTATAAAGAAAAGAGGTTCGGCTGGGCATGGTGGCTCATGCCTAAAATTCCAGCACTTTGGATGGCCAAGGCAGGGGGATTGCTTGAGCTCGGGAGTTCGAGACCAGCCTGGGCAACATGACAAAACCCTGTCTCTACTAAAAGTACAAAAATTAGCCAGGCATGATGGTGCGTGCCTGTAGTCCCAGCTACTCATGGGGTTGAGGTGAAAGGATGGCTTGAGACTGGGAGATCAAGGCTGCAGTGAGCCATGATTGTGCCACTGCGCTCCAGCCTTGGTGACAGAGCAAGACCCTGTCTTAAAAAAAAAAACAAAAAAAGAAAAGAGATTTTTTTGCTCATGGTTCTGCAGACTGTACAAGCATGGTGCCAGCATCTGCTAAGCTTCTGGTGAGAGTCTCAGGGAGCTTACATAACAGAAGGCAAAGGGAGAGCCGGCAGTGTCACACGGTGAAAGAGGGAGCAAGAAAGAGGAAGGAGGTGTTAACATGCATACGCTGTATACATTTATTAATATTTCTTTTATTTGCCATAATGACTCATTATTAACAGTACACAGGGCCATGGAACATACACTTACCACATAGTGTGTTAGTCCATTTGCATTGCTGTAAAGGAATACCTGAGACCTAGTAATTTATACAGAAAAGAGGTATGGCTGGGCATGATCTCATGTGAGAACTTAGAACTTACCCATTACAAAAGGACAGCACCAAGACATTCATGAGGGATCTGTTCCCATGACCCAAACACCTCCCACTAGGTCCACCTCCAACTTTGGAGGTCACATTTCAACATGAGATTTGGAGGGGACAGAACATTCACACTATATCACATGCCAACAGCTCTAAGCAAGGCAGACTGAATAGACTGTAACCACTTGTCTCCTACCTGCTGGTTTCTTGGTTCCCAGAAATGTCACCTTTAATGGTCAACTCCACATATCAGCATTTCCTGCTGTTGCTTTTGATTTGGTGTTGCTGGATTCCTTGGAGTCACTAACATCTTTATGTTGATCACATAACAGGCAGATTGGTACCGCTATAAATTCATGAGTAACAACCTCAAATGGGTACTCTATACTGCAGGCAATTACTACTTTTCTCTAGGAAGCTGGATTTCCCATTTTCTGAGACCACTCTTTTTCTCTCTCCATAACTGTCCACATCTCTTTCACTCCATTTTGATATAACAACTTTGTCACCAATTTTGAAAGCTTCAGTAAGACAACAGTAGTCAAGAGGCAGGAATGCCACATTCGCATCCCCAAATTTACAAACCTACCTTCCTTTGCACCATTTTCTTCTTTTTCTCTGTCTTTTTTTTTTTTTTTTTGAGATGGAGTCTGACTCTGTCGCCCAGGCTGGAGTACAGTGGCCGGATCTCAGCTCACTGCAAGCTCCGCCTCCCGGGTTTACGCCATTCTCCTGCCTCAGCCTCCCGAGTAGCTGAGACTACAGGCGCCCGCCACCTCGCCCGGCTAGTCTTTTTGTATTTTTTAGTAGAGACGGGGTTTCACCGTGTTCGCCAGGATGGTCTCGATCTCCTGACCTCGTGATCCGCCCGTCTCGGCCTCCCAAAGTGCTGGGATTACAGGCTTGAGCCACCGCGCCCGGCCCTCTTTTTCTCTGTTGGTACAACAACAGCAAAATGTTTTTCCTATAAAACCCCATCATCCACGTGTGCTCTGAATCTCATCTCACCAGCTCTATCCCTGCAACCTTCTCTCCTGCATCGTCATTTTGACCTTTCTCCTAAAATAATTCCCACATGTGTGGGAGTCATCACATCCCACACATAAGTGCAAAACCCCCATCATCACACTTATGAACTACAAAAGGATCTTTTTTTTTTTTTTGAGGATGGAGTCTCGCTCTGTCGCCCAGGCTGGAGTGCAGTGGCCGGATCTCAGCTCACTGCAAGCTCCGCCTCCCGGGTTCACGCCATTCTCCTGCCTCAGCCTCCCTAGTAGCTGGGACTATAGGCGCCTGCCACCTTGCCCAGCTAATTTTTTGTATCTTTTAGTAGAGATGGGGTGTCACCGTGTTAGCCAGCATGGTCTTCTCCTGACCTCGAGATCCACCCGTCTCGGCCTCCCAAAGTGCTGGGATTACAGGCTTGAGCCACCGCTCCCGGCCAAAAGGATCTTATAGCACTTGCATTTTTATTTCTTTGTAGTGTTGTGTTTTTTTTCGCCTCCAAATTATACCCACCACCTAGAGAAGTTCCTGGCATGACATTAGCATTCAAAAATGTTTATTCAATGAATTAATATTATCTCAATCTTGAGGTATTTGACACCATATTTTGCAATAAGTAAAAGCTCAATAAGGATTTGTTAAACCATTTAACACTTTTCAGAGATAAATTATTACCTTAGCTTTTCCTAGCCAAATTCCAGATCATTTTCTTGGTCTTCGTTGTAAGAGTAAGAAAAATAAGGTTAGATCTTTGGATGTTAAAGGATGAACCTAATGAGAGGGTGACTTTGGCAGTATGTCAACATAATGCAAAATCTGCTCCTTAGTTTTGTAGGTTTAAAAACTCAAATTGATCAATTTACTCCATAATATTAATGCTCTGGGAGAAGTAACTCAATCCAATAAAATTCGTTAGAGAAAGAGTTATCAACCCCAATACAAAACAGTTAAGTCATAGTGGAAGAAAGTTTGGAATTCCAGCAACTGTAAAATTTTGTCCATAATTAGGAAGAGTAATTTTATGAAATGTCCTACATAATAGACTCTAAAAATAGATTATTATTCCATAAAAAGGACATTTCTATTTAATTCAATATAAATATCCAACAGAATGGAAATGAACTGTGTTAGAAAAATATTCACGGTTACTTGATAAAGTGCCTTTTCCTATTGGACAGTTCTAAATAAACCCTGACAAATTCTTACTAAACCCTTCTTTCCTCCATTGTTGACAGAAAAATTATTACCTCATTTGTTTCATACCTGATATTTCCAAGATTACATCTTTAAAAAAAAAAAACCCACAATTTTATGGTAGTTGTTTATTGATTATCATAGGAAAGGTGCTGCTGATGACTTCGACTTCCAGGAATGCTGGACTGGGTAATTCAGACAAACTCTCCTGCCGTTTGCAGTGGAGAGCCAAAAAGATAGTGAAGAATTTGGCCAGCACTAAGGATACAGGCCTGGATCAAGGTGAGGACAGAGATCTGGTGTGTTGTGTCCAACATTTGAGGCCAGCCACTTTTCCTCTGGAGACATTTGTCTATTCCAAAATGAGTGGCTGAGATGCTGAGAGGCTGAGTGGTACTTCTGACAGCTTAAGACAACAAGGAGAACAGGCATTGGAGTTCAGGGTCCAGCAATGAATGTGCTCTAGTGAGCCACACTCACTGCAGGTTGGGACCTCAGAGAGTTGCACCACAGGAGTGAGAATGAACTCTTCCAACACTGGCGTGGGGACTAGCTGTGCTGGACTTACGTAAGTTATGGTGATGTCTATGCACTCTGTGAGATAGGTAAGGGTTATTGAGAATAATTTTGTCTACATTTTGTACTTAACTTTGGTATTGATTTCAAACCTGACTCCTGAGTCAGCAACAACTGCAAACAACTCCAGATTAATAGCTTTTTGGCTTAATGTATGATTTAACAGGGCCATCTTTAGGGTTTTAGAACACGGCCAAGTCATTATGACATCTACTCCAATACCTCAGGATTCACTAATGAAGTCCTCCAACTGAATACAGAGAAATGCCATAGGAATAAGATGAGAAAACTCCACTTCGTGTAAGGAAGGAATTCTAGGAGGTCAGAAGGGCAGAGAAGTTAAAAGAGTGGCAGCTGCTAAAGCAAAGAGAGAGAAGGCTATTCATTCTCTGAGAGCTATTAATAGTTTCTTAGGAATTCTTGAATTCATTTTATGAGGAAATCATAAAAGTTTCAGTGAGCTTAGGGGAATATGTTTGTGCCTTGTTTTCATCTGGTAAACATCCTCAAAATTTATAAACAAAATAGAGACAAAGATAATCCAAGTCAAAACAAAATAGAAAATACATTTGAAATGCCTGCTTTTCTGTTCTTGAATGTCTCATTCAGGCTTAGAGATGTAAGATAAGCATAGATACTTACCCATCCAGTAATTATACACTTTGCCAAATACGTAAGTCCTGCTTTGTAGCCTTCGCCACATAACTAAGAGCACAAGTCACTCTTTTTCTAAGCTCTAATGGAATGGTAAAGAGGACAGAAAAAAAGTTTTTCTTTTTGTGGTTATAACTAGCATTTAAAACGCTTTTTTTTTTTTTTTTTTTTTTCCTGAGATGGAATCTCGCTCTGTTGCCCAGGCTGGAGTGCAGTGGGGCAATCTCGGCTCATTGCAAGCTCCGCCTCCTGGGTGCACGCCATTCTCCTGCCTCAGTCTCCCGAGTAGCTGGGACTACAGGCACCCGCCACCACACCCGGCTAATTTTTTGTATTTTTAGTAGAGATAGGGTTTCACCGTACTAGCCAGGATGGTCTCGATCTCCTGACCTTGTGATCCACCTGCCTTGGCCTCCCAAAGAGCTGGGATTACAGGCGTGAGACGCTGCGCCTGGCCAGATATATATATTTTTAAATTTTACTTTAAGTTCTGGGATACATGTGCAGAATGTGCAATTTTGTTACATAGGTATACATGTGCCATGGTGGTTTGCTGCACCTATCAACCCGTCATCTACATTAGTTATTTCTCCTAATGCTATCCCTCCCCTTACACCCCACCCCCTGACAGGCCCCGGTGTGTGATGTTCCCCTTCCCGTGCCCATATGTTCTCATTGTTCAACTCCCAATTATGAGTGAGAACACATGGTGTTTGGTTTTCTGTTCTTGTGTTAGTTTGCTGAGAATGATGGTTTCCAGCTTCATCCATGTCCCTGCAAAGGACATGAACTCATTCTTTTTTATGGCTGCATAGTATTCCATGGTGTACATGTGCCGCATTTCTTTATCCAATCTATCATTGATGGGCATTTGGGTTGGTTCCAAGTCTTTGCTATTGTGAATAGTGCTGCAATAAACATGTGTGCATATGTCTTTATAGTAGAATGATTTAAATCCTTTTGGTATATACCCAGTAATGGGATTGTTGGTCAAATGGTATTTCTAGTTCTAGATCCTTGAAGAATCGCCACACTGTATTCCACAATCGTTGAACTAGTTTACACTCCCACCAACAGTGTAAAACGTCCCTATTTCCCCACATTCTCCCCAACATCTGTAAAACAGATTTTTTTTTAAGATGATAGGGACCTAATGACTTCTAGCACTATTTTTCATTATGCAAAAGACTACCTCCATTACTATTTTTTTTATATTATAGCTTCCCTTTTCATTCTTGTTAGGTTTTCAACGTAAGTTTATTTTGCAACAATATCCATCCTTTTTTAGTCTGAGTTCTTTCCTCTAGGACCTCAGAGAATAAATCTAATTCATCTTTTATACATTTCCCAAAATTTGAAGTTAGCTATCATGTCAATCTCTTTTTCTTCCCCCCTCATTTCGTCAGCCTCCACGATGGCCATCAAACCTGTTTTTCACCACATTTTACAGGTAAAACCCACATCCAAACCTCCAATGCAACATGACCAACATTAAGACTATTGCGGTTGGGCACGGTGGCTCACACCTGTAATTCCAGCACTTTGGGAGGCCGAGGCGGGTGGTTCACGAGGTCAGGAGATCAAGACCATCCTGGCTAACATGGTGAAACCCCGTCTCTACTAAAAATACAAAAAATTAGCTGGGTGTGGTGGCGGGCACCTGTAGTCCCAGCGACTTGGGAGGCTGAGGCTGGAAAATGGTGTGAACCCAGGAGGTGGAGCTTGCAGTGAGCCGAGATTGCCCCACAGCACTCCAGTCTGGGCGACACAGCAATACTGTGTCTCAAAAAAAAAAAAAAAAAAAAAAAAAAAAAAAAAAAAAAATTTTTCTCTTT